>NC_054068.1:6903060-7054310 GCF_017639655.2 Falco naumanni | reverse complement strand
ATTTATATTTCTTTCTTCCAAGATTTAAAGAAAGACAGTTTTCATGCCATATTGGCAGAATACAGTGGGAGGGAAAACTGAGCCACTTCAATAAATCTTTACTAAACGAAGCATGTTTTCTGTGCTCTTTAGAGAGATTTGAAACCAGTAAGGAAACAAATTCTCTGAAGGATGCTTACAATGAATCTTTCTGATATTGTACATGCAAACAAACTCTAGATGAGCAAGTTCAGATGGAGTGCATATTCAGTAACACTGTAATTATAGTAACACTATAATATTGCTCTGTGCTACTACCTTGTTTGCATTTACAGGCGGATCTGCCTCCTCACTATCACTGTCTCCCTCCCTCCCTCCCTCCTTGCCTCCCTCCCTCTGTCACACACACACACACATACAGAGGAACAGGCATACATTTATTTAGATCATTGGCTTCACAATTTACAATTGTTTCATTAAATGAGCATCTTTTTCTAGCCATTCCGGTGCAGTATATTGTGATTAATATTACATCCATACATGCCATCAGTATCAAAGAAACTGCTGAAAAAAAAAGATCAGTGGTTGTTTTTTTTTCTTATGACCAGTGGATTTTGAAAGTGCTTTATAAGCTGTTGTTGCACAGTGTTTCTTTGATAGCACTTTGAATTTGCTTGTTAACTTTCAGCTAGAAATTTTACAATAATAACAACAACAACAACAAAAATAATAGTAGCTCATTGACTGCCAAAAGACAGTACATCTGGGTTGTCAGATTTAGCCTCTGAAGGGAAGGGAAGAGGGTCATTCGCTTGGAGCAACTTCATGGGGACACTTCATAAAGTCCTGCTGCTTTGCATAGAAATATTCATGTTACACCATCTGTTGTTAACTGTCTCTTTTAAAACTCAAACATACTCGTAGGGGAGGCATTCAGAATTTGTGTCAGGTACTGTTCTGTCACAAAAATAATTTATTACCTTGTGGGCTGGGTAAGGTAGGGGTATTCTATTTATAAGTAAAAAGAATCTGCTTAGAAACCGTTGTACATTGGATAATGTCAGTAATTATAGGAACAGGTTTGAGAAATGCAATTTCTTGTTTTTCTAGGTGCCTTTTTCTGAAATTATTTTTTTTGCATTTTAAGCAATATCTTAAATGTTTTGGGTTTTGTTCATTAATAAGAAAGGTCATTCAGTACTGGTTATGTTTTATTTTAGTTCATGTTTTTTGTAGATTTTTTCAAATTACTTTTGTAGCAGCAAACTGTACATTTTAAGGGAAAAGAAGCTAGACTTTTGTAGAAATCATCAAACTGAAATCTGTTTGTAGATTTATATAGTTTCTACCTGAAATATTTCCCAGCACAAAATTAGCTCCTGTAAAAATAACACATAATTTGTAGTATATTGCTTTTAGAAGAGTAAAATCTCTTTTTAAGAGACGTTCAGGCTAGTAATGGCCCAGGAGTGAACTATATTTAATTCTTGGAATATGAGGTGGCAGGGGAGAGAGAGAGAGAAAGACTTATCCAAGCATTTTGAAATTGAAGCAGCTAATGGGGTATTATTAGAAGTAAAAATGCTTTGTGGATGTCTAGAATTTATGTTCAGATCTGTATCTAAAAAGCACTCCTATAACCTTTGGAATCATTGAGTAACCTCTTAGTTTCTTCTTGCTATCTTCTTACTTGCTGGCATTCACAGGCTATTGAAAAGAAACCACAGAGTTACAAGAAAATGAGCACTGTATGTTCAGGGAAAACGCTTGAGCTTTACCACTTGGGAAAGAAATTAAGTGGTTCGTGATTTGCATAATGTGGGCAGCACCTTCTACAACATCCTTTATCAGAACCAAAATGACTAATGTCAGACCACAGAGTCCTTTTGAAACTGTGGGGCTGTTTCATGTTCTCTCTGAACCTCTACATACTGCACTGTACTACTGTGTCCTGTTATAAGTTTTCATTTTGCACAATGTAGACCTTTTTAATATTTATCAGCATGCTGCCTCTAACTTGATACATTTGTACTGCACAGAAATTGATTTTCAAGAAATGTGTTTTGGATTTTTCGCACGCTTATGGGGTTTGAGAAATGCATATTTGCATAGAAATAATCTTTAGTGAGCTAAATTTTAGAGTATGTCAAATTTATAAATATCACTACTGTAAAGACATATTTTTAGAAATAGATTTCTGGCACAGTTTATTTCAATTCCATTTTTCACATTTGTGTCACTAGCATAGCTTTGGCTTGGTATTTTCTAATGCATTTGTTTTCAGCATTCATGTTTTAGAGATTAAACTTTTCCGTTGTCTTGTTCAGACATTACAGTTTGAAAATGAAACGAAGCAAGCGAGGTGCTTTTGTTTAAAAGACATCCATTTGGTTTGAGACACGTGGCCAGTAAAACTTATTTAGCTCCTTTTTCTTCTTCCAATTCCAAGCACAAACATATTGCTCTCTTTTTTCTGTTACTTTGTTCCTTTACTGAAAAGGAAGTTCTCGATTTTGAAACCTCCTATACAACTCTTAAGGCACATTGTTTCCTGTGTCTGTTGTTTCTTTTCAGAGTGACTGCTATGTCTCTGCTGTTAGCTTATGCTGTTTTAAAAATACAGATGCTTAGTGTGCAATCACAAACAAGTAATAAATTGAATTTGTTTGTTTATAGAGACTCTAGTGTTCCATCTAAACAATAGCCATATATGTTTTAAGCACATGTAGTAAAATATATATATAGAACAGCAATATATGCTCTAAACCGTTCAAGTTGGGATTACATTGCCACAAATACTGAAAGGACATTGTCAATTTTTTCTCCAACTAAAGAAATTCCCATTCTAGAAATGGACTGCATGTTCACAAAGGAAACAGGCTGAGGAAGGAAAATACCCCCCCACCCCCCCCACCCCCCCCCTCAATTTTGGAGGGTTCTCTGCATAAAGGCAACAGTATTGCCCTTATCTGGTAGGTGTCAGGGGGCACATAAGTCATGCTTCATATTGCCTGAAGTAAGGAATTAGGTTCAAGAATTAATAAACAAGCCTGGTTTCTGTGGAGTTGAGTGGAAAGTATACTTATCCCAGAGATAAAATTCAACTAAGGCCTCAAAGTCACTAACAGTGTTTAGACTTCTTCATGTAACAGCTTGACTTGGTTTTGAGTAGGTGTGTTCCAAGATCTGGCTGCTAGTTGTTGCAGAGTTCTTAGATTTTGCTGTAAATGTAACTATACCACCTGCAGGTTTTTTGTCTCTGCAATATAAATGTATTTAATTGTGATACCTTGACAGAATTTCTGCAGCTGCTTCCTCTTCCAAGTACTGTGCCTAATCTTTGTGTATATATAACATGGGCAGAATGACTTGAGGCCAGTTTTCAAACCCCTCTGGAATCGAGCCACTGGTGTAGAATTCATAAGGTTTCTGCTAATCAAATGCCCTGTGTGCTTGCAAAATTTTAGTCTGCATTGACTAGTCTAAGTTTCCATGTGCACTTTAACATGCTGCTCCTTTTCTCATGTCCTAATAAGTGAGCTAACATCAGTGAAGATGTTTGGGCTTGGCCCAGGGCACTCTCACCATAAAAATGAAGATACTGCAGAGGGGCATTTCTCAGTGGGAGAGTCATTTAGCTTTGGACTTGTTCTTCTTCACTGGTCAAATGTGTTGGCCCTTAAGGAATGGTATATGTGGTCTTTGGGTTTGTAGGAGAAGTGGGTTACTGAAGAGAAATTATCTACACCTTTTATTTATGTATACACACACACAGAGACTGTAATAGGCTGTTCCTTTGTTTAATTTGTTAGAAGTTTTAAGGCATTGCAACTCTTAAAGAATTGGTTAGGCTTGTTAATATGTGGAAAAGGGAGGTAGAAGGTGGTCAGGGCATCGGGATTGCATGTGGCTGTGCTTAGGAATGAATGCTCAGTGTCACACGTGGGACAGGCAGATTTCTCTCTTCTGGGTCACTCTTTAAAAAGCTGGTAAAATCCACTATGAAATACTGCCACTGCCCTGATTAAAAAACATGTTAAAAAAACCCAAGGTGTTTTTATTTTTCACTAGATTATGTTAAAAGCGAAAAGAATTTAGGAAATCCATTGCAAAATGGTCAAGGCAAAGGAACTTTTCCATGACATTCTCTTTGACCAGTTGAAATAGCTTAAACACTATTGACCATTCTCCCACCAGCTCAGTGATGCATGGCATTTTGAATCATCCATTTTCTTTGAAGACTACCTGGGGTTAGCATATCATTACTAGATAACAGAGTTTCAATTCTAACCCACTGGCAGCACTGAGCTTTAAGCTGGATACACTTACTTGCAGGCTCATCCAACCCTACATAATTGTCTGTACATTTATTTTATTGTCAACTCAGAGACAAGCTGAAGAAACTAACTGTTTGCTTTAGAACACATTAACTTCTTTATCACATTAATACTGACTCATATCTTATTTCCCAGTTGCAGTAACAAAACCATTCAAATATTTCCCTCACAGGACAATATCTTTAATAGCTTCTGTGTGTTTCCTATTTTTGGCTGTTTCTGTATAAACAGACTAATCTAATAGCATGCTGAACCATCTATACTTGGCAGAAATTCAGCAACTCACTCATTTCTATGGCAAGCTGAGATGCCAAGGGAAAAAAAATCCTCACTTTTATTGCAGGAAGATCTTTCTTAAAGTTGTCTTTTATAAGTGTAATATGACTATCATTTGGGTTACTGCAGCACCTTGACTTGAAAAAAACCCACATTTATTGCAGTACAGGATAAACCAAATGGGAGGGCATTATTCCCTTCACAATGTCCACAGGAATTCATTTACCTAATGTATTCAGTCTCTCTCCTGTGCACTGCTTTAAATGGTGGTAAAGCACACACTTAAAAATATTGTTGAGAGCCAATTAGGAAAGGCTGTCTTATAAGGCTGGAGAAACAATCTGGAAGTCACTGGAAAATGCTTTCATGTAGAGCATCTTGCTTGAAGTATTTAGCCATCCTTGGCAAATTAAATTTTGTTGTCCCTCCACAGCAATCAGAAGCTGAGCTGTGAAGCCACTCAGGAAATGTCCCCCATCCATTTTGTTCCTCTTGTCCCAGTATTCCCCCATGGCTTACGTGGATAAATTGGTGAAATCCATGGTTCTGCTTCTGGCTGCTGCTCAGAGCCTCAGAATACGTAGTCTGATGTACATTTATTTTGGGGCAATGCTATCTTAAGCAGTCTCAGGCTCCTGCTTCCCTGAGCTGCCCTCTTCATTAAAGTCAGCACTTTTTGATGGTTTATATTTCAGCCAGATTAGTTTCCTGATCCAGTTCATTGCATGCCCATATAAGTTCTTGCACCAGCAAAAACAAGGCAGAAAGGAGTAGCCAAAGACAATGACTATTTAAACCAGTTTAAGAAGTGTTGGTTGTAGACAAGTGTCCAGCCATGGTTCAGTGTCTTTATAGTCAAAACAGAACTATACCATCACATGGTTCCTACCTGTAGTGGGTTCATGTTTGTGATAAATATTTGAGCTATTGATGAATGTAGCTATAAAAATGCAAATTATGATGGTTTTCTTATTGTTTTATAACCATATCAGCTGCAAAGCCTCTTAGAGTGAAGTGGGTTTATTTAATTTTGGGCATTTATCAATACTTACAGATTCATTTATGTAATTGACATTTTTATGCCCCTGTCCTTGTAATATTTGGGTGTAAGAAGCTTATTGAAACCATCTAGATCTGAAATCAATGCATCTCTAATACAAAGAGGCTCCTTACCTGAATTGGCCTAACTGTACAAAAATAACCCACTATTGGACTGTGCTCAAATGCACACTAGTAATGCCTGACTTTAAAACAGAGGCATATTGAAGTCTCTTAGGCTTTCAGTTTCCTTGCTTGTTTTATAAACTGTATTTTTAACATTATTTTTGCTATAGTAGTCCAAGTTCATCCCTGATATAACTGTATTGAAATCAGTGGGGAGACTTGTAATTTTAAGAATAAGACACAGTAAAGTGCTTTGCTGGATCAGGGCCTAAAAGGATTAGTACAGTGGAATGCTTATGGTGGACGTAGAGGTAACTGTATGAATAAAAATAATTTTAATTGCACTGGAGCAGTTGGGGAATTTTATTCTACCTCTCAATAAAAGAAATAAAATATAGAATAGGCTCTCTCTCACTGCCAAACAGAGAATCCTATATAACATTTCACATTGTTTCGCAAATATTGAAACTGTAGAAAACATTTAACGTCTGAGATATAAACTCCCTAGCTTTTATTTTTAAGCTTGTGCACATTTTAAAGCAGATATTTGGTACACAAATTATAGGACCAATAGGGAGTATTGATTTTTAAGTATAACTATAGTGGCTTTGTGCCTATTCTATGTTTTCCATTAAAGCAACAATCCAAGAGTTTTTCCCAGAGAACTGAAGCTAGCTGATGATTTCTTGTTGTATTCTGTGAAGTAAAATGATGAACAGGCAAAGATGATTTCTGTGCTCAGTCTGTTCCGGATTCCCCAGGAAAACATGGCATCAGGGAAACATCTGGTAGAATAGAAGCTGTTCTCTTCCAGGTGCACCAAAGGTGGATTTGGATTTATCACTTATTTTGCTAGATGGGATTTGGACATGCATCTCTGGAGTAATTCTCCAGAATTTAGTACAGATACCTTACACCTGGAGTGAAGCAAGGGGAAAACCAAAGACACCTAAATTCATCACATAGGCTCAGGACATCTTAGAGAGCCCCAGGTCCAGGAAGGCCTCCAGTGGTCCTGGCCTGGCAAACAGCAGTCTGAAGCAAAATTGCATGTGATGGCACATTCCTTCCATCCCTCTGTGCAGTCATTGAGGTTTTAAGATAGCATATGAAATGGAAGGATACTTGTTTTGGGTTTGGGTTTTTTTCCCATCTCATTGCAAAGTGTTCCAGTTATGTGCTTGAACTGAGGTAGTGACTCTGCAGATCTTGCAATCTACTCCAGGATGTGAACTTGCCAGGTTATGTCATACTTGTGTGGGTTGGTCACTACTTGACTGGAGAATGTAAGTGACATAATGGCTTGCTTGATTCAGTAAGACTTGCTCTGGTTTTGGATTCTGCTAAAAGCCTGTGTCCCTGGGCTTGTAGCGTGGAGGAACAGTGCCCTGTGAGACATGGTATAAAAATCAGGAGAGTGACGGTGGGCTGGAGCTGTTCCTGATTCTGCAGCTCATCCTTTGCATGAAAAGGTTTTAGCACAGGTGCTTTAGTTAAAATCAAGCTAGCTAATTGAGTTTTGCTATCTAAACTTCCCCCTGTGGTTTCAAGCAGATAGACTAGACTGTAATCAACTATTGTACTGGTTTGCAGTTAATGCTAAGATTCACTGACACAGGAAAACGTTCTCACTTTCCAAAGCAGAGAGTTATTTGCTAATCCTCTCCTTTTGGATCCATTCAGTAATTCATTAGAAGAAGGATGTGTCAGTACTCATTTCTAGGAAAAACATTCATGAAAATAGATTTTCAGCACTAGTAGCAGAAATGAAGATTATGTTGTAGGTGCAGGGGTGCTTGCCTGTGGGCGTGTGCTGCAAAGAGCTTGGAATTGACACAAGCAGAGGTTTTCTGATGTGTCAGCAATGCTAAGATGTTGCATTTTGCCTGCAATAACAACTCTGAAGGTGATCATCGAGCATTCAGTTGAATTTGTACTCTTCTTTCTAACATCATATTGCTTGATGAAAAAATCAGAGCTTATATTCATGCAGAGATTTGGCCACTTCTTCAAGTTGTTTCTGAGCCTTGCACCTGGCTGTTCGCTATGTGATCCTGAGGTCAAGCAGTACTTCCCTCGTTGTTCCTTTTTTTTTTTTTCTTTTTTTCTTTATTTTTGCCTGTGAGTTGAGGTCTGAACATTGCTGATTTTTGAGCCTCAGATAAGATCAATTTTCCAATTGTGTAATACAGTACCTGGCTTTTCTGAATGGCACTGTTAATTGTCATTGACTATAATAGAATATGAATAGCACAGCCACTTGACACCAACTTAATGGTTCTGACTTTTCAATGGTGCCAAGAGTGTAAGGCTAGAGGGGGAAAAGGGTCAGAGGAGAGAGATAAGAGCTCTTCCTATTCCATTGAAAAAGATTAAAGCTGCTGTGTCTTTCAAGTGGCACTTGTGAGGGTCACAATTTCCATGAAGTCTCCTCAAAATTGGAAGTGCTTGAGAAATTTGTATCATAAAAGGTCCCTTAAAACAACTCCACCCCCCTCTTCCACAAGGGTTTTTCAGGTTAGTAGGCAACAGAAAGAGGCATGTGTGGGATGGCTCAAGAAAAAGTGTGGGCACTGGTATTGTGGGTGACACAATCTGCTCTGAGAGCAACACCACTAACCCTGTTGGCCCTAAGGAACAGTCACGGTTGTTTACTGCTGTTTTGTCCAGCTGGGAACTCTGGGGAATTTTGTGATTTGCTTTAGTGCCTTTTTTAAGAAAAGTTTACTGTCCTCAAATACACAGCTCTCTCTGCCTATTGGGAATCTGATACTACTCAAGATTACTTTACCCAGTCTGACCACAGCAGTTCTCACCATTCTCTGCTAGGAGGGACAGAGGCCAGGTGGGGAAGGTGTTTTACTTCTCCCCCTCTCTTGAACATCAGTGCAGGGAACAGTCATTTCCAAATGCATTAAATACCTGCCATTACTTGTATGGGATGCTACATTATAATTTGTGTATTGTACCTATTTTAAAATATAATTTCCCAGAAATTTTTAAACATCTGGTAACTTAATGAGAGGAGTGCATTGCTGTGCAGAAATTTGGGAGAGGTACCTGGTGTGCTGATGGAGATATACTTTGAGTTGTGTGCAGGATTTTTTTGGATGTGGGGCAGGCAGGTAGATCTTGGTGCTGACTGAGGCCATAGCACACACTTCACAGGTGCTATAGGGTCAGTCTGTGCATGCATGCGAAGTTCGATTTAGCCAGAACATATTAGACTTCTGTTGCACATGTTCAGATGAATTGCACACCACAAAATGAAAATCATAGACAGAAACAGGAGTAAATTATCTGTCTGTTTATAATTTTTATGTTGAAGGTATGCCATTAACGTGCAACGGACTGACTCACCAAGAGTAATAAAATATTGGCAATGTTATGGCTTCAGCTGTTTCTGAAGAAGGAAATGCAAAAATCAAACTAGGTAAGAAGCAGAAAGAAGGCCTGTGAGATTGTTCATATAAATATCTGACATGAGAAAAGTGAATCTAGCATTTAGATACGAAGTAAGAAAGTATTAACAGGAAGGAAGAGTCTAGGTTATCTTTATATGTCCAAAAGGACTTGTATCAAAAATCTTCAATTTTCTCGAATCTGAAGTTGGACAAACTCTGCTAATGTACACAAGGAAAAAATAACACAGGGTTGCCTACAGAGTGGTATTTATCAGCAGATATTTCATTGTTGTATGGAATTGGTGGATATCGGGTCGTTTTTGTTGTTTTATCATTAAGACTGTTTTTTTGGGAACAAAGCTTCCAGAAATGGCTGTCAGGGAAAGTTTCTTTATTCTGCCTGATCTATGTTTTCCCAGTAGATTTCTGTTTAGAAAGAATAAACAAAGAAAAAAAGCAAAACAGCAGAAGTGAGAATTAGATATAAATATGACATTAAACTATATCTTTTAATACAAAAGAACTCTTTTTTAATTAGAAGCTTGGAAGGACATACCCTTTAATTGCTGCACTTGTAGTTTCTGGGCCATCAATATCCTTGCTTCTTTCATTAATAAACTGGCAAGTCAAGTAGGAAAGCTGCAGGAGTATAATTTTTTCCCTTAAGCTCTACTTAATCAACAGCAGACTTGATCAAACAGAAAAAAGAAAATGTAAATCAGTTGCATTAATTCTGCTGGCAGTAAATAGTAAGAAGAAAGCTAAACATGAAAGAATGCTCATTTTGCAGCTGATATCTGGGGTAGGATTGAATGGGAGAAATAGGTAGTTAAACAGCTCTTTAGATTGTGAGTGACTAGGGGAATACTGGGGTTTATGTATGGATTAGCACAGTGATAGACCCTGAGTAGCAAAAGACGATGACTAATTACCTGACAGAGCAGCACTCCATTCGACTTGGTCATTGAAATTAATTTCTGTTTTCAGGACTGGCAGAAAGCAGCTGCAGAATTTCAGTTCAATACTCAAATTAACTAGGAGTCTAAATTATTTCTTTGCACATACGGTATTAGAGGAGTGGGTTACTAAATTGATCTTGATTTTACACACTGAGGCAAGAATTATTCCACCTTTTTCATCAGAAGTCCATGTGCCCTGAAATCGGGAAATAAAACCTGTGCTATAATAAACTACTTGGCACTGATGTGAACTCTGTCAGATAGTTGACATCTTAACATTTCCTGGAATCCCAGATTAAAGAATTATAAAATAGAGTCTTCTGGGATGAAAGAAAATTTTACTGTCTACTCCACTGAGTAAAATACACTGAGCTGAACTTAGTTAGATGAATTTACTTCATAGTTTGAATAGGACTATGGCCAGGAATTAGTTATGTCTTGTGATGTATATGTGCTGGACAGTCTGGTGTATTTGAAAACTTCACTGATTTTGATAAAAGAGGCGGGGAAGATGTCATCTAGTTATTACTGATGAATCGTAATAGTTTGAGTGAAGCATAGTGATAGAAGAAACTAAAACCATCTACAAAAGACCCCCCCAGAATCAACTTTGTAAGAAAAACCTGTATACACTAAGATGAAGTCATATATCCCATGATTGTAAAATGCAGGCATTCTGCCAGATTTCCGCGTTGGTAGTTGACTCATTACATTCATGAGCAGCAATTTCTCCTTTTGCCAGTAGCAAAACTCCCAGAGCCTTTTGTCTGTTTAAAGGTTCCTCATCTTTTAATTTATTTATTCAGCAAAAGTAAATTCTAAATGTTTATAAAGAAATTAAGTAAATAAATATAGAAGGAGGAAAAGGCAAGAGTATGAAAAATTGAATAAATATTTAATATTCATGGGTACGTTTTAGCTCAATAGAAAATTGAGCAGGAGGGGTATGTGTAAGCCTTTTTTCAGCACTTGTGCCCCATAGTATTCTTGCTGAATTAATTATGTTACTTCCTGCTCTTTTCTGCATGCTGTCTCTCAATAGACACTTCTAGGCAGAAGGATTACCGCATAAACCCAGCAGCTTTTATCTTACTGTATCTTAGTCCTGTGTGGAATCACTGCTGTAACTGGTCACCTTAGTAACTAAAATGTGTTTTATTTACTTTGGTGATGCTAAGCCAACATAGCTGTGGAAGAATGGATTGGATTTTTTTCTAGTTCCATAATGAATTTGTAGAGCTAGCAGTTATTTAGAAAAGCAAAAACAAAACCAAAGAACATTCTTTTAGTCAGACACTGAGCAAACTTGATCTGGAGGCCAGTGAGAGACAATACATTGAGAAATCTGCTCTGGAGTTTGAGAGAGTCACATTTCACAGTATAGCACATTGGTAATGAGTATGAGGTGATATACAGTTATTTACTTGTGTTGTCAAAAGTCAGAAATTCATGAAAACAGTTTTGTTAATCTGAAAGTGAAAACTTACTTTACTCTCCGGCACAGATATTAGTAAGATTTGAATGTCATAATCATATTAAATAGTTTTATCCCCTCCCTTTTAATTTATTTCATTAGCCTTTTTCTATTAAGCTCTGATGCCCAGGTATTATACTATTGCTTTGCATATGCTTTGTGTTCTATTTTTGCATTCATTAAAAAACTTATTATTTTCTTGCATACCAAAAAGAAGCAAAGGAATCACTAGACAATGATGTGTGGTCTTAAAAATATAGTTTTCCTGTTCATCTTGTTGATCATGTAAAGTTCTGTCTCTATGTAGGTATACCAAGAATCTTGAATTAAATTGCATTTAGCCAATTGATTTGCATTGGCTTTGCATAGAAATGCAGGTGTCATTTATGCTTTTATGTTCTGAAAAATTAATATTCCTCATATTAAGCCAAGAGTCTAGCATGATTACTCTTAAGCAACCATTAATATGAATTCCCTTGCATAGCCATTCCAAAGAGGGATGGTAATGGTATGCTTTTTGACTTTGATGTGGATAACAGGTAGCCCTCAGAGTGTGCTAGACTGAGAACAGCGTTTTGGGTGTGCATTGGTGATCTAAGGTATTTTTCCTTATTTCAGCCTATAGTAGGGGGTATCAATAATGATAGAGCAGATATTGGTCTGTGTTATACCTAGAAGTTGCTTGTCTACAAATGTCAAAATAGGGCCAACTCTGAGAATGTCTTTGTGAGAGCAAACACAACTGCACTGAACATCTCTCAAATGGGAACTCGTTTTGGTCACTCTGGTATGGGAATGATTTCTACCCACAGCAGGATTTGAAAGGCTCCATTTGTCTTTGTTGTTCACCTAAACCATCTGTTCTTCAAGTGTTTATAACTTTGTATTAAAAGACTGATACATCATTTCTTACATAGAACTTCTGTGTTTCAGAGGATAACCTAAGATCTATAGATGCAGGCTAGAAATTTGCTTACAGGAATTTTGGAGAAAAAGAAAAAGTTTATACGAAGTGGCAGCATTGTAAGAAACTGTGTGAGAAAGTAAAAAAGATAATGAAACATTAATTTGTTGGCTTCAAAGAAAAAATAATGAAAAGATTCCCTGGACTTCTAGGTGCCTGTCCAGCACGGAGTCTCTTCATCTTTACTGCTTCAGCACCTCAAGAATCCTGGGGAAATTTTTTTGCTCATGAAATATTTTCTTCTCAGTGTGAGGTCATTGCCATAGTCAGTAACCTCTGGCAGGCTTGCTAGGTTAGTAAAGCTAAAATGCTGCTGCTCATTGTGGCAGCTGACACAAGTAGCACTGGTGAGCAATTATAGTCTCCGTGCCGTATACTGTAAGTTGTTTAATTCTCTTTTGCTTGGAGTTAAACAAACTGAAAACTTCAGATGGCAGGGCACTGCCATTTTTCAAGTGAAATTGCAGAAACAGGAAATCTATAAAAAGGGCATATATTTCACACATTTTCTCCACTTGCTTCTGAGACCATTATTAATGCCACAATTTAAAAATAAAAGATACAGAACATTAGCGTTTTGAAGGAAGTCTCGTTTCCACGAGTTAGATTAATTCTTCTCATTGATAAAGTCTTTAATACCATAGAAAATTACAGAGAAATTTTCACTCTCGAAAACCAAATCTGCTTTGCACTTTGCCACAGCAGTAGTGTTTGGGGAAGAGAAGCTGGGATGGCTGGCATGTATTTAACTTCACATCTTAACTGCTAAATAAGAGTACTACTTCAGGCCAGATCCTGCACTGGCCACTTGAGTAGAGTGTTGTGGTAGAGCTTGCTTCTGGGTAGGTTGTTTAGGCTCCCCGTAGGACCCAGGAAATTAGCATATCATGTCATGGTGAGGTATTTATTAGAATGGAAGTATTCTTGGGAGGCTGGGTTTCACAGGTTTAAATCAGAGCTGAGCATAGAGTTTTAGGGCCTTATTCACAGTAAATTTTATGTTGGTGAAAGGTTATGGAATGGGTTTCCATACCATGTCTACTTGCTCTCACAAATCTCAGAAGAGATATAGACTCTGAACTTTGTTGTGGGTTTTGCTTTTGCCTTTTTTTTTTTTTTTTTTTTTTTTTTTTGGGAGGGGGAAGGTGGGGGTGGGAGGTGCATACCAAGGAAAACAAGAGAAAAATACCTTACATAGCAATTGTAATTCTGCAGTGCTCCTTTATGTCGATCATGCATCAGCAATGTAATATCCTGTAACAACTGGGAGTCCAGGATGAATAGCTGTTTAGTACGTCTCAGTTAGAGGTTTCTTTCTCAATACCTGCATCTGATGTCATTTGAGTTACTAACACTGCTGGACATTTAATAAACTTACTGTTCACAAATTAGTGATAGCATTTCCAGGTGATCCTGGTTTTAGACACTTAACTTTTTCTCTGCCCTCCTGAGCTATCTCTTAGGTTGTAAACTTCCCTGTGACAGCACCGAACTGTTACTGCCACAGACCTGTGCCGGCTGTCTTTCTCTCCTATAAAGAGGAGAGAGAGGAAAAAGAATGAAAGGTGACTTTAGCCAAAGAGCGAACATGTTCCTAATGAAATGGTTGAAACAGACAAAGAAGCAATATCTGTCATTGATACAATGTGAAGTGATTATGTACCGTGCTATTTGTATCGTGATTTAGTGTGTTATTTCATTGGGTATTTGCAGGGTAAGTGTTTCCTGCAGAGTACTATAATGTTCTTGTGCTGTAAGTTGTCTGGAGATTTTGGAGAATTGGATGGTATTGCTGAATGGGCAAGAAAGGGAATGCATGTACACAAGAACATAAATATTTCCCACTTGGCTTTTATATTTAGTACATATGTAGATTTCTGCTTATTCAGAAAAGAGATTAGAGTCAAATGAATGAAGTTGTGTAGGGTAATGTGAGTGTAAGCTTGAATTAACTGGCACAGTTATTGCCAGTCCAAATCTGATGGCTTCATCACAAAAGACCCAAGATACGAATGCATGTCTCTAACTTTATGCAGATGAATAACCTTCTGAAGCACATAAAATTCAGCTAACTCTTGCTGCCTATTGAAACAGTGAACTGTAAGAGCCCCACCACAAAAAAACCTCAAAAAACCCTGACAGCCACTTCTACAGAGTTCCAGTCACCAAATTAATGCAAAAAAGTATTTTTGTCAATTTTGTTGGCAATGCTTTATGATAAAAAAAAAGTGGTTTAAGAAAACAAGGTAATCTCTAAGAGGTTTCTTTATATAACACATTTGTATAAATACTTTTCTGAAAACTGATGAAAAATCACCATTTTATGGCAGGTAAAAATAAGTTCTGGAATTAATGAAGTTTTATTAAAGTGATCATTTTAAGCGTGTTTACAAAGACCAAATCCTGTATGGAAATACATATTGGCAGTAGTTACAGGGGGTAAACTAAACAGAATATGACACAAAAAAGTCCTGATAGTAATCTGGTTTCCCTTATATTTTAGCATAGTCCATCCATTTTTCAAGTCTGTTGTTGTTAGAATTGTGTTTATGGTAAGCTTGACTGCTTTTTGCAAAGTTAAAGAGAATAATTTGATTTCTATGAAGCAGATATAATGAAGTTGGCTTGATAAGCCCCCATTGGTATCTTCAGGGAACAAGTAGATTAAACAAGTAATTATACCATAAGGTTTTTAGAAGTTAGTAGATTTAAATACATTGTATGAATCTCATCTTAATGTAGCCTTTTGTCTATAGTGCTTCCTGCCAAAAAAAACTCCTGACAGGAAATAAACATTAAAATAATCTTTAATCCCTTGTCTGGTCTATTACCATTAACAATTGATGCACTTTAATTTTGTGGGATTTTAACTACAAAATGGAATGGGTAAGTAGTGATAATTGGGTTTGGAATTATACGGTCATTTATATCAACAGAAATGCAAGTGGCTGGGAGGGTGATTAATTATTTAACATTTCCTGGCTGTGGTTCCTATTATAGAATTTTCTGATATATTCTGCTGTGAACAATTATCACCAAATGAGGATAAACAAATCTGTGATGTGAAGTCTTATTTATAAATTAAACTATATTTAGAAAATGTCTATTTCATTTGCATTTTCACTTTCTTCTTGATAGGACTGTCATAATCAGCTTGTTTTCAAGCTTTTCTGCCCTTTTGCTAATATTTCAGGTTCACACCCTAGATTTTGTGCAAGAAAAACATAGCTTCAGCTGTCCTTATAATAATTCTTTTCCAAATAAAGATACAATTTATACAGTCATGCTAATGTATTTGCATGTTCTGTTCCCCTTTCATTCCCTAATAATAGAATTAGTGGATGGCAATGTATTAGAATTTCATCCGAGTGTTGGCATCAGACTAAATGTTTTAATACCTCCAACCCACGAAGATTTGGGAGACGAATGCTGGTGCTTCCATTCTTGAATAGGGTTCTCGAGCATTCAGACTCTCTCATCTTCGGTAGATTTGTCTACGAGAGTTAGCTTTCCACGTTCTCTCTCTCATACGGAGACTGACTGTCACTTTGGTGTATTATGCTCGTGTGTCCTTGTTGATATGTATACAAGCAGAATTTGCAATTATTTTTTCTTTTATATCTTACAATATATTTACTAAGAAAAATTATGTGTATGCTGCTTATCTAACAACATAACACAAAGTAATTCTAATTAGTACTTTCCAAACCATTTTTCCTGACAGTTACCCTGAACATTTTCCCATCCTTAATTTCTTTTAAAAAGCAAAAGACTACAACCCCTTAGTTTGAAAACGATTACTAAAAAGCACCCGAGTTTCTTCTTCAAGCAGAACTCCTAACAATCATCCCTGGCAGTCCTACCCAGAAAACAAAATCCAGTTTACATGCTTATATATCAACAAAGAAGGAACAACACAGTGATGATAATTATCGTTACTGCAGTGCCTAGATTGTTAGTCACAGATGAGGACCCAGCCATATTAATAAATATGCAAAATAAACTAAAAAGATTGTTCCAGGTCTGTATTGCTTAAAATTTAAGTGTTAATCAAAAGTCGGGGATACAGATAGATAAAAAGAACAAGCATATAATGAGATAATATTAATCAATATGGTAGGCCCTGTTTTAGGCATGATTTTTTTTGATGCCAAAGAAAAGATTAGATACCAAAGAAAAGGAGAATTTTAATGTGGATTATGAAGAAAGATAATGAGATAATATTGCAAATGCTTGTGGGCAGATCTGTAAGCAGAATAAAAGAAAGCATGAAAATGCTTGTTTGAAAATTTAGGAAGTCATCAATGAAAATTACTATCTTGAAGTTGATCTAGGGTGAGCATTGACACGTTGATAGTGAATCAGGATAAACTGGATTAAACTGAAGATTTCTACATAGACAGACTGCAGTATTAAAGGAAGAAAGGATGAATTTGTTGTGAAAAAGTAAGTTTTCTACCAAAGGTTCTCAGCATAATAAGTACAGGAGCAGAGAGAAAAGGATTGAGATATTTGTGGGTTGGACCTTTGTGGGGGCGTGTAAACTAAAAAAATTACTGTTGAAAGAAAGGATTGGCAACAAACCAGACAAAAAGAGGTTGAGAATAGAAATCTGAGCATGGATGAGAAGTAAATTCTGGTGAGCTGGCAGTTATGGCAGGTCCAGAGGACTAGTGGGTATCACGGAAGGGGAGTGACCAACCACATCCTTAGAGAGACAGATCATAGCAAGTACAAAAAAACATAAATAAATTACAAGATGAAAGAAACAGGCAAGACTATCTTCAAAACCAAGATGCAGGAATCTTATCCTTTTTTTTTGCAAAGCATCTCTGCAGACTGTTTTAATGCTCCTCGTCTAGTAGTGCTTGGTGGCCTTGAAAGTGGGAGAAAGCAGTCTGGAAGAGGCTATCCCAGCCGGGTCAGCTTGTACTTGGGTGTTGGAAACCTTATTCTCACTAATGCTGAACCGCAAGGGAGCAATTGTGGCACAGAAGGGGCCACCACCGAGCCTTGAGAATGAATCATTAACTATCAAAATGCTCAATCAGTTCAGCACTCCTTACCCGAGCTGCAGCACCACAGTGCCGCCAAAGCAGGACTTGTGCACGTTACAGCTTGTGTCCTGTCTTTAATTAGAGCAAGATTTGTGCATTAGCACAGTAAGTCTTGAGTAGCCTGATGAGTGAGTGGCGTCCTGGAAAGGAAGCACAGCGGGGTGGTGCAGCAGAAGTTTAGGGGTGTCTGCTCTCTGCATGAGACCAGTGTTGCTTGATGGAGATGCGTTGTGGTCCTGGGCAGGAGCCCACTGTAGATGAAGTATAGGGCTTAGGGAGGGTGTTGAAGCCGGTGACTTCGTGTACAGTACAGGACTAGGAGAGTGCCATGTAATCACACTTTGTTCATGCCAGGAATAGATGTGCTCATCAACGCTTATAAATTGAATCTAACTCAATAGCATAGTGTTAATCATTCATAAACATTGAATTTTATTTCTTTTTAAAACACTGGTGAGGTTTCACAGCCAGCTTTCCCATATTTTATATTACGATATGGTCCTTGATCTACACTCTAAGTTTTTCTCATGAAATAAGAAGGAAGATCTATCAGAAAACTGTGTTAAATCATATGCTTCATTTTTCTTTACACACACAGCACAACAGTGCAGTAGTACAGCAGCACTGCTGATTTTGTGTCATTGCCAAAATTGTGCTCTGAGTCAGTAGAGACAATTTGAGACTTTATTTGGATGCACAGAGCCAGTATTTATCAGGTGATGGTCCATTAGTTAATGTGTCAAACTCAGCAATAGTTGAGGAAGTGGCAGTGTGTATAGAACATTAACGTGTTTTTTAGTTCACAGTGATCTAAATGACCTGAAATCTAATTGTCTTGATTGCTTATATCTTTTAGCTCTTACTGCCATTTATAGCAACTGCTATACTTGCTGGAGGTATATCCAGGTATACATAAATACAGTATACATGAAACCTTTATTTCAGAAGATTAAAGTACATTAACACTGCATATAACTAATTAGTACTTATAGCCAGAAAAGTGTATTTTACATTTTCAAATGGGATTTCTTTCAGCAGATGCTAATACATATTAGGACATCTGTTTATATTTTCCTTCAGTGTTTTTTAACTGCATCTTATTTAAAATACCGTTGTCAGCTGAAATAATATAGCCTTAAACAATGCTGCTTGTATATGTAGTTGTGAGCTCATATGTCTGCTTTTGAGATGTCTTTCTGCATAAGCAGGTTTTTGTTTTGTTTTGTGTAAGTGAAAGATGTATAAAAAGTTGTTTTGCTTCATTTAAATTGGAGCAGGGATGAAAAAGGCAGAAAGAAGTCGGTAGGATAAAATGTAATGCTATCCCCACTAGGTAAAGTTGTCCAATTACGCCTGGTGTCAGAACTTTTTAACATTTGAATGGCTGGGAGGGGATACTAATTTCAACCTTAATGATCGCTGCTTTAGGAGTCAACATCACAACACTTCAGTTATAATTTTAGCACATCTGTCAGCCTGTGCTAAAAAGGAGCCCTGGGCTAGTGGGTGACTGAAGATCCTTTTATCCCTAGAGAGGATTATGTATTCCCTTCAAGAGTGGGAAAATAAAAAGGTTATAAATACTCACCTACTTCACTGCTGCCCACATTTGCCCTGTTGACAAATAGTGACTTTCACATCCTGCTTTTACACTCATAAACACAAAAATAAATAAAAACTATGCAAGTTCTCATTGTGTAACACTTATGGAAGCAGCCCATTTATAATGTCACATATTCTATAATACCGTATAGTCCCTAAGATGGCCTTTTTTTCATTTCAATAGATCACATTGATTTTCTGTATGACTTTATCTGCCTAATACAAAGTGGGATTGAACAGTTATTTGTCTGGATTTAGCCATTCCTTATCAAACATTTATGATTTAGCTATTGCTACAACATCTTCTTGTAAGGTCTTTCTTATTTTTATCTTTTCAGGAAGGGTATGAATGTGATAACAGGGCTGTAATAAATCTATCTCTTGAAAATGAAACATATTTTGGGAAACTGTATGCTCTCAGCTGACAGGGGAGGGGAAGTTTAAGGGGCAGGACAGTCATGTGAGGGGATTGTTCCTAGGATGCTGTGGGCACCTATTAATAAGAATGATTGACTCTTCTGGTGGAGGTTTTCAGTGTACTGAGATTGCAGTTTCCTAGCTGCACGGTAGGCTGGAATTCTTGAGATGAAAGACCCAATAGAAAGGAGAGGTTTGCTTAACCAGGCCAGATTTATACAGCCATCATGAGGCTGTAGGTTAAAAAGAAAGAACACAGGTCACAGAAGGGTCAGCAGGTTTGTGTCTTCTCTGTTTATAGAAGTAAAAAAAAGTAAAATCTCATGGTTTTCGTTTCTGTTTCTCTTTCAATTTCTTTATCTGGAGGGGAAAGCAGAAAACGTGAATACTGTATAATAATGCTGACTGTGATTTAATTAAATGGGAGTAGAAAGTATATGTGAATAGGACCTTTTCTGTGTTACAGCTTATTTTAAAGGTTTGTTTGAAAGAAAAAAGCATATTAAATCTATCCGCTGTGTATCCCAGGTGTTTTAATATTCCTAACCAGAGCGTTTTAACTGAATATTTTCCAAACAACCTCATCATACTGAAGTAATTTATTTTTCATTACATAATGCTTCTCATTCAATGATTTCAAAATGGTCTACTAAGTGTGCTTTTTCAAGTGTCGTATAACCCTGGGGAGATGTCTGGTGGTTTTATGATACCTATTTTGCAGACAGGTAAATTCAAACAAAGAGGGATTAACAGACACCCAGTGAATGAGTAAAGGAGGGAAGACCAGAACCCAAATTCCTTCCTGTGGAGTGCCAGCCCTAAGCACATGCCCCTTTGTTCAAAAACCAGAGTGCTCATGCTGTGTGTAGGGAAAGAAGAGAGAAAAACTTTGCAGAAACTATAAAAGTTAAGAATTACATTGTAAAGGCTACTAAACTGATAATGAACATCTAATGTGGAAACATAAATTTGCATGACACGTCCAAAGAAAATGCTCTTTTGTTTTTATCTTCACTTTCCGAATCTGTTTATAGTTAAATTTTTAACCTGCTTAATTGACACTGTATTCTGTCCTATCTCCTTTTTTTATGTCTCTTCACTAGTGCTTTCAATGACCTCTCTGTAAGTTTCTTTATATAGAAACCTGCTATGCTGTCTTGAATGCACAAGGTCAATAATGATTACCCTCTAACTTTGAAGGGCATCCCCCTTCTCTGCTTGCAAAGTATATCAAGCCACAAAGTCCCTGCATCCCATAATTGTAATTTCTCTTATCAAATGCAGTATTAAGAAAAGTATTTTTATTTCCCAAACAGTAGAGCTTTAGTCCACAAGCATGTTAAACCTGGTAAAGGCAAGATATAATTATTTTTTTCATTGTAGAAAAGTAGACTTGATAATAGATGTTTAAGTTAAAACAAATCAACATTAATGGAAACATTTTTGTAATTTATTTCAAATGAAATAAACAGCCTGTTCTTTTTGAATATCTGGATGGAAAGCTAAATTTCTGTCCTTCAATATCCAAATGATGCAATAAGAGACTTTATTTATTTTTTATTTCTGAAGACTGTATCATGATCTGTGCACACTGTAAAAGCTTCAAAAACTTCAGTATGATCTGTACAGAAATAGTTACTTACTCCTGTGGGCTGTAGAGGATTCTTATAATGAACTTATGCCTATCTTTCGGAACCAGTGGCCCTCTAATAATTATCGATAGATAAAGTCAGTTAAAAGAAAGTACAGAAAGGCTAGTGATAACAGAAAGATGCTTACATCGAGTTGATGCTATAGCAGGCATTGACTGTGTCATCGCACAGCTTAATAGCTGGAGTCCTGGTTCAATACGATGAACTTGGGAAGGTTTTCTTAATGAAAGAACTGATGTTTTCTTTTTAGTAGCAGCAATAGCTTAACTTTTAATTACCTGCTTTAAAAGTTTAAATGCCACACTAATTGTAGTACTATATGGAAGGAGGTACTATATTAGCTAATATCAGAATATGGGTCCCCTGTAATAAATGTGAGATAACAATAATATTTTTTTAAATAAATTCATGCAGATATTTTATTTAACATTAATAAATGCATACACTGCAATTTATTTTACCTACAAGTAATTCAGAGTTCTCCGCAAGTACGTTCTCAGAAAGCTGCTGATTTGGTTTTTCAGTGTCTTCTCCATCAGCTAAGCATTTTCAGGATCTGCTGGGAAATAAGATCCAACCCCCGCACCCGCCCCCTGCCCCCCCATTACAATAATAACAGAAAGCTCAGAAAAAATCATATAAGTTGGAAGAAATGTGCATTCATGTAAATAAACTTATATAAATTAGCTTTAAAAATTGAATTCACTGAACATGAATAGTCACTTAAAGCGTAACTGGAATTGACTGTGTCATGTATCAGCCTAATAGCTGGAGCGCTGGTTCAATACAATGAACTTGGGAAGGTTTTCTTAATGAAAGAACTGACGTTTTCTGTGCAGTGGTTGCATTCATCAGACCACATAGTGTTCATTACACTACAAAGGACTGCCAATGTGAATTGTTAGGATCATCTATTAGGTAAACCGGATGGGGACAAAAGATAGTGGAGGAATGAGAGACTTCAGGATATGGAAGTCAGACTGCTTTGATGACCTTTCACCAGTGCATTAACATCTATTCACTGAGAGATCCCAAGTTCATACCCTAATTCTGGTAACCAAAACGGGCCAGGAGCCAGTGGCAGGTGTGTTCATCTTACTATTGGATGTTGCAAACTAACCGTGTACGTCTGTAGGGCCACAATCTTTCAGTTTGTGGAAGTGACTGAAAAATGGACACTCTCTAGTAATGCTAATTAGACTCTAAAAGCCACCCTGGTTTATGGCACTAATTTGGAGAGGTGCCACATACTGGGGTTGATTTCTTCCGAGAAAGGATGAGCCCCGTACCACTGGGAAATGGGAAAACCCAGACATGCTGATTGGCAAGGTCAATGCTGGAAGGCCCAGTGCTGACTCAGGAGCAGGCACGTTAATTCTGTGGGGATTTACATCCACTCTGTCCCTTGCTTACCTAATAGGAGCATTGTTATGCTGTTTCATAGGGAGCTTAGTGATTGAAAAGAGAGATTTAATAGTAAAGATAAAAGTTTTGCTTCAATTCTCCTAACATCCAGTTATTAAGAAGCTTGTCTGCTCTATGAGGCAGCACACTACAAAAGCATTCCGAGTTCACAGACAGGGCTGTGTTAAAGCACATAACAGGTTTAATTCTTTCCTGTGGATGTTTGTAGTAGCTGTATCGTTATCATGCACTGTCTTTCCTCCCACTTGCAGTGTTCAAGTTGAAATTATGTGAGGGTTACTAGCCTAAAAGTCCATACCTCAAGGTCACTCCCCTAACCTTATTTCCCATGTGTTTAAATGTATTTATATAGATGGGTAAGATATGGTAGCTGCTGCCACATAACCTCGTTTCCCTTGCTGACATCTCCAGTGGGTGGAATTGAGTATAAAGCTGTTATTTGGGATGGAGACATGTAATGCCAGTCCCACTTGGAGTGCGAGTGCCTGCCATGCTGCTGGTGACAGCCACCATGCTCCCTTCCTTCCCAAGCAGAGGTGTCAGCTCTTTTACATCACCTGCTACAGCCACCACGCTGCTACCTGAAAGACATAAAAGATATAGAAGATGAAAAGCATCTCTTAAGAGCTGGAAGTTGCAGTGAACTTTATGTCCAGCAAAAATTGTTTAAGAGAGACTTTTCTGATGTTTCATTCCTTTAAGCTTGTTGAAAATACTGTGTGTATTTTCATTCCAGAATCTATCTCTGTCTTTTATTCCTGTTTCTCTATGGACTTTATTTAGTGAACCAGTGACAAGCGTTACACATTTTTATGGTAACTTCAATACCATGTGAGGATTTCAGAGCACTTTACTGACACTGGCCAATTAAGATTCACAACTTGTAGGAGCAGTATGATGATAACATGTCTTGGTTGATATAAAATAGACGTTAAAGGCATTCAGTTTGATATTCTTGGGTTTTTTTTTTTAAAACAAACCCTGATTGTTGTTGTTGTTATTATCATCATCATCATCTAATTAGGGAGAGGTTTTGATTGTACTCAAACTGAATTGTCAGGATTTGGGCCCATATGCTGTTTGCCAGAAAGATTCAGGCTTTTACAGATGTATTCTTGAAAAGTTTGACATTGTGGGGAAAAAAGATTTAAGACCTGGATAGGCTTCTGTGCTTTGGGAAACTGTGACATCAAAACTTTGAGAAGTCAGGCCTTGCTGTGCTGCGGTGGGACCTATGAAGCACATACCCCAGACTGAGAGTATCTATTTCTTGGCTCTGTACAGCAGGAGATGGAAGTGTTCAAAGGAATTAAAGACACATGTGAAATAGTGCCTCCCACTGTCACTCGCTGCCCCAAAATGACAGCAGAAGACACCAGGGTTGCTGGAAATAGTAGAGTTATTTCCCTTATATGGGGGGGGGGGGGTGGGGGGGGGGGAAAGCTGTAGTACAAATTTGGAATAGGATAAAAAGCAAGAGGTTTAAATAATTAAAATACAAGTGCTTGATTTGTACATGTGTTTTAAAAATATCCCAATACCTAGATAGTCGACATAAAGAGGTAGAGAAGAGCTCGAAGGCTTGTTTGCAAAGCCAGGTGACATCAGAAATTTTGTTGAGGACGAATTAGTCCTTACTGGTACAGTTGAACAGCACATATCTTACTCTTCATATGTCCCCTGTGTGATAACAGAGTTCAAGTGAAAGAAATAAAGAAACCATTCTGCTTAACGGCGATCATTCAGAGTCCCCTGGAGCAGTCCATGCTCTGTCACTGGCCTGGCTTCACATATGGGAGCAAGGAGTAGTGATGGCATGAATGTCTTTTGATTTATCTTGCAAATCAGTGAGTAATAAAAAGTTTTTGAGTATATGCATTTTAAGCATATTTTTAGCTGTTACGTCTTTTTGGATATCCACTATAATGTAGAAGGAAATAGTTGTCTGCCCAAGATATTTCACCGCTGAAAATACATCGTAACACAGCTTTTATTATGTTGTATGCTCTCCCTTGAGCATGCAGTGTGTGCACAGGTGACTACAGCTAAAGGTCTATGAATTGTTACTTGCTACATTTAAAATATCCACAAGAATTATCATATTATTTTATTAGCCTGAGGGTTAAGATGTAGTTTTCTCATTAAAGAAAAATATACTATTTTAAATATAGACCTTCCCAAAATTGTATTTGTTTTAATGTTTATAAAAAAGGATTTGAAGACATAATACCAGCCTATTTAAGATTTTCTGCTTCTTGAAGCACAGAGCACAGGGGTTGATCCTCCATTACACTAAGGCTTATTAATGCTACTCTGCAGGAGTTTTAAAGGGGCTCCTGAAGAGTTTGCACAGCCTTCACCATGCCCTGTTCCAGATCCCTGGAAGCACTGATGGGTGAGAATGGAAGAGGAATACAGGTCTGTGTTTCCTCTGGCTTTCCTGAGAAATTTTGTTCAGGCAAAATAGGAAATATTTGTTTATATTAGATTTCCAGATGCACAGAGATCTCCGCTGTGTGATCCCCACTCCACTCCCATGACTACATGTTTAGGAGACAGCAGAGTCACTGCACTACACTACAAAATGCAGAAGCACATCTTTCACAGTACACTGGCAATTTTAAGAAGCAAGCAGGTGAGAAGGAAGCATACCTTAAGTCCATTTTGCTCTAGGTTTATTTCTTTTTTCAATTTTTCACTTTGGTAGAAGCTGAAACCGTACTAGAACAGCCTTGAGGCTGCTGTAAGTGGCTGGAGAGCCACGCTGGCCTCATGTATGTGGCAGTGGCAGGTGACTCACAATCTGCCAAGTTAATTAGCAGCTTTGACTATTGTCTTTAAAAGGTACTATGTGTGTTTTATAATAACAGTAATAATAAGTATGTACTGTTCTTCATTGTTCAGTGGAAATGATTGTTTCCTTTGTCTGTTTGCTCCCTCCTCAATCTTGTATGGTTTGAGGTACTTCTTGTTCAAAAATGTGTTTTTAGCTCCATAGGAGGAGGTCAAAACCTAAACGTAGTTTTAAACAATAAAAAGCTCCACAGAGCTTAGGACATTCCTACATAACAATCATGTCTTTCCTCTACCATATTCTGTAGGTGTGGTGGAGGCGGGGGTGTTCAAGGCAAAGATTTGCTAGTACTTGTGAGGCTGAATATGTTTACTTTGAATAAGTACTGTAAATCATCTGTCTGGGGAATGGGTTTGCGTGGGAAGTGAAGAGGGTTGGGTTGTTTTTTACTTTAAAAAATTGGCATTTTTTTTTTTTTTAATATGGGATTTCAGTAGGAAAATAACAATTTTGTGGAATGGCTTGTTTTTATGTGGAGCAAAGTTGTTGTCTGTTGCTGTTTTTCTCTTAATTATAGAGTCATTTCTAATTACCTGTCAAGGTCCCCTAGAACCTGGGATAGCTGGTCTTTCTTATGTGCATGTGATGAAATCAAAACAACTAAGTAGAATGCGAGTCTGTCACAACTGATAGGAAGTAGAATGAAGCCTAAATATGAGAATAATTAGCACTCTTGGACCACAGGGAAGAAGGAACTCTCTGTCAGGTATGATGGCTGTACCCTGCTCCTTTGCACTTCCCTGTATTGTGCTTCCGGAGCAGTTCAAATACACTTGCAATTATACTGAATAATATCCATTAATTCCATATCTATGTAGTGAAAGTTTTCTGGTGCCCTTAACTATGGTCAAGATCCCCATTTTTTTCTTAAAATGTAATACTCACTGAGCTGTTTGTGATTTGAAAAAAAAAAAAAAAAAGATAAATGAGGTTTGACTTGCTTTCCCCTTTCCCTGCGTACTGACAGCTCCTTCTTGCAGGGGTAGCTGTGGACCAGGGAAGCTTTACCAAAGCTCATTCACAAAATACAAATCAATATCACCGCAGAAGTTCCTGTTAATTTTGCATGGTGGTGTTGCCTATTAGAAGTGGAAGGTGTATCACAGAAATGACCAGAATCAGACTAACTTTGAGGCAAATAATTATGATTGTGTGGGTGGTCTGCGTGCACCTACTGGTGCGTGCATGGGGTGAGGGCACACTGGTAGAAGACATTTAATTGCACAATAGCTGTCAGATCAGCTGTAATTGAATCAGCTGTGCTTACATAACAAAATCTTAGTGTTCTCAAATTGAAATCACTTAAGTAAAATGATTTTGTGGTGTTTAAAAAGCAACAGAAAAAAATTCACTAAAGACCATTAAGCGGCCTCAAGCCCCACGTTTCAGTGTTCATTTGTACCGATTATGGTGTGACAGCTCTTGAGTTTCCAATGATAACAGCCATCTGACTTGATCTGAGTTCAATGGATTTTCACTAAAATAGAATCATCGCCTTTGTGATGGATAGAAAAAGTAAAGCAATACATCCTGATAAATGCTCTGGCTTTTTTTCCCCTTCCCTTACTGTGACCTTGTACAATCTATAAGTGAGCAAAGCTGAGCCCTGGCCACTGCTGCAACGCATCAGGACTTTGAAATTTAAGTAGCTCTGAAACCCATCAATGGGGTGAAGGGAGAATGGCCTGAGAAAGCGATGGATCATGCTTAGAGGGCTCACAGGGAAACAGGGTAAGCTGAAGGTCAATACGCAGACATGTCCTGAAGGAACAGCTCAGACACTCATTCACATTCACATCTCAAAGCCACTGCTGCTGTAGCACTGTGAGGAGAGATCAGTAGGAGAGTAAAATAAAACAAGAATTTCAGAGCATATCATTTCTTCGCAGAAGCAAATGGCACAGGGGTGCCGTGCAAAATATCTATAACCTATAGTGATGGCACAGTGCCCTAATCATCCTTCTGAGTAGCAAGAAGCATAACACCATGGAAGCACATTCCTCCCATTACAATCCAGTTGTTTTCAAAGTTTTTTAGTCCTGGTAATTGTGAAGAGCATTTAACACTTTTAATGTGTCATTGATTGTTTGTAACACATTATTCAGCATGACATGAAAGTGAGCTAAACTGGAAGGGACGCAATCTGAATCCATACACATGCAGACAAGTAATTAAAGGCCCTTACACTTTGTGATTTGTATGCCTGTGTGGAAATGGACGTGTACAGAACTTTTACACAAGTTTATGTTCATATTCTGATTTTTGGGGGGGTTGTTTTGAAAAAGGTTTGGTACCAGGTACAGACTGACTTGCCTGTAAGGAGCTTACAAAATAGGTGAAGAAATAGGAAGAATAAGAAAATATTAAAATAAAATCAGTACACAGATTTGAACCCGCAGTTACCATGCCTAAAGCAGAAATTGCCGAACAAGTCAAGAGGCTTATTAGCATTTTATGTAAATCAGTTATTACTGTTCTCCACTTCCTTAATTATCCATGTTATTTCAATACAACCCTTTCTTTGATGTCCCAATTCTATATTTAAATAGTGCAAGATTTCTATCATATCCTCCCGCTGAGGTTTGTTCCATGCAAAAAACATGCCAAGAGCAGCTATTTTAGAGACTACTGGGAAATGTTTAATTGGTTAATCCCATTTGAGTTATGAGGGAGTATTGCCACGCACAGAAAACAGAAACATGTAAAGTACTGGCTTGGAGAAGTTTACTAAAACCTGCAAGACTTCCCCTGAAATTTAGCCCTGAAGATGTTTTGTTTCCTAGGTACCCAATGGGAAATGATTCAAAGGAAGATCCTTCAAACTTCTTTGAAATACACTAAATGATTGATTCATAGTAGAAATATTTTTGAATTAAAGTGCAAAGTCATTTTTTATTTTGTTCTTGCAGTGCAGAAGGGGTCTCATTTTATAGTTGACCTAGCACTACAGTGGCAAAAGGACAGCGTATTTCAGAAAAAAAAAAAAAAAGCACACCAGACTTTAACAAGTTTTTAATTGTTACCTACTATTTCAAGCAAATGAGCACTCATCAGATTTCCATGTTGTACAGTAATCAGCATCGTCTGTGTGAGTATTAATTCCAATGGAGAAATGGACATTCTGTGTCGCCCATTAGGATCAATTCTGGACAAAGGGATGCTTTAAAATTTTAACATTTCTGTACAGCTTCCAATTTCCAACTTTGGACTGGAAAGACTTCAGAGCAAAGTGCTGGCAAATATTGCTTTCCCTATTTCAAACATTTGATAGTTTTTAACCTTGTTTAAAACTTCTTTGGGAAGAAGTTAAGAGTTTTAGCCCTGAATGCAATGAAGAAAAAAAGCATGTGTACTTCCTTAATTTGGCTATAAACACAAGAAGTAGAATGCTACAGCATGGTCAAATACAGGAGTTCATAGATTTTAATGGAAAAAAGTAAAATTTCAATGTTTTTTTTGCTTTAATTCTTTTTAAGGGATAGCATTAATTTCCACCTTTGCTGAAAATGTATCAGATTGTATAGTGACTAATAGAAGTAAGGTAAAGAGATATTTTTTTTTAGTACATGAAGCTTGGTAAATAAGAGAGGAATTAGTTGATTAAAAAAGAAATCAACTCTTACATTCTTCTATAAATAATGTGGTTCTCTTTGTACTGATTTCCAAGCTAAGGTTTGGATTGTCCAGTTGAGAGGGTTTGGTGACAAGCTTTTCCGTATTCACAATTCTTGTAAACAGATGTTTCCCTGTTACAGAAATAGGTTAACTTATTAAAAAATCTACACTGGAACTGTGGATTGCTGAGTTTCCATCACTGGGAAGTACATTGTTCCAACTCTGAAATTATACAGTCTAAAATCATCATCATGTATTTTCATCAGGATGAAATATCGGGAGCTCTGCTTAGTGCAAGGTTTTATTAATGATGTGCTGTCAGAAGCTGGATGCTCTGCATATTTGCATATTAAACAGCTGAGTGAAGAAACATTCCTTTTATTGCTGCAGGGAATAAATCAGTTTAAAGCAAGTTCTCATCATTTATACTCCTTTCAGCTAAGTCTTCTTTTATTGAAATAAATTGTTGAAGTGCTTTGCTCATTCTTTGAATACTGATGAAATTTACCTTGATAGGGCCTCAGGAAAAATAACATTTTCTTAAAGGTGCAGCATTGTTCTTTATCTAAATGCAGTCTAACTTTTAGAAATTGTAAGGAAATTTGTGCGTCTCCAGCCACACAAAATCTTCTTTTAATTATAGACTTTCTGTAAATATTTCAAGATGTTTGTGTAATTTTTGTAGTGCTATCCACCCAGAAATCTTCTGCACAGGAACTTTAGACAACATGTAAGAGTTATATTGGTTTTATTACATATACATTCATTAGTTGCTGTTTAGTGAACAGGGCCTTACTGCTGCCTTACATCTGTGCATTGCAGATGAACGTCACCTTCTCTTGTCTGTATGCTGTCTGTTGGTGGCAGCCTGAGTTTAGAAGTGCGATGTCTGGAAGAACTAGAACAAAGTCAGTAACAAAGAAAAAAAGTTTGTATTTTATTTCCTGTTCTTTCATCACGCTTGAAATGAAGCATACAAACATGTCATGAGACCCTGGTTTTCCCGAATTTACATAAATAAATCATTTTGAAATCATAGTTGGTTAAAAGATGGGCAAGTTTTATAGTCTGTCATTTTTTCCAGGCGTGAACTAGAAGAGAGCAATAGAAGGAAAGTAATTTAAAATTAAGTGAATGTATTGTAGGAAGTCAGATAGAGTTTGGACATCTTGTTTAATGCTACTGTATTACATTGGCTAGCACTGAAATGTTGTCTGTCTATCGCAATAAGCAGCAAAATAGTAAAAGAATTTATCAAAGGAAAAATTTATTGTTTGTGTTCCTATATTTTATTTCAAAAGGTTACAGCAGCAAGCCATTACATGCCTTTCTTATGTCATATAAGATATTTTAAAATATAAATCATTTGTGACAGGAGCTTCTTGTTTTTAAGTGGGAAATGTGAATTTAATAACTTGAAAATAATGTCAAAACATCCTCTCCTAGATGGTTGCCAAGTGAACTGTTGCTTTTAATTTATGTTTTATTTTTGGAGGTTGGGCTTTGCAGGAATATTTTCAGATACTTAGAAAAATAGTGATACATTGCAGCTGTAGTTTATTTTAATTGGACAGCACTAAGTGAGCTGACTTTATGATAAACAGTGCAGCCAGCGGCTAGTGACTGCAATTCCACTTTAAAGATTATACAGAAAATAAAAATCCTTGAAGCTAAAGTCATAAAGAACCAAGCTGGAGTTACTTTTGGAACATATGTCTATGTTTATCTCAGTGGGTGTTATTAGGAATACCTGATCCTAAATGCGTAGTATCCTATAAAGTACATTTTGCCTTACCACCTAACCCATCCAAATATTGAAATCTTGATATTAATGAGATTTGGTTTTATTTTAATTATTTAAAATGTCATTATGCATTAATAGTTATAATATTTTATGTAGAGTGTCAGAGAATTCTCAAGTACAGTGTATGATTCTGCAATTGAAAATCCTGATAATACTTCTTACCTCTTCAAAGATTTATCTACTAATGTTCTGAGGTCTTATCCCTGTAAAAGGCTGTCATACCTTTGATTTCTTTATTACTATTCAAAAATATAAGAGAGAGCTTTACTTAAAGTGCCTTTTTTGAAGCTATATGTGATTTTTTTTCCCTGTGATTGAATAGTAAATCTGACATAAATTCAGTTGCTGACATTTGGATGTTTATAAGGATGATTTGGTTTAGTGGTTAGACCTATTGTATTTCACAGGGGTGTTGTCAGGCTTAATTAATTATGCTGCAGCAATATGCAGTGCAGATTTTTGTGCCAGCATCTTCACAGAGCTTCACAGGGAACTTACAGTACAGGACAGCTATTACTGGACTGGCTGATTTTGCCTCTGTCGTACTGTACACATCTTAAAGCAGTATCTGATCTTCTCTGTTTGCAAGAGGATATGTGTCTTTTTGTAGCTTTGAGGAAGAGGAACCGAATAACCGCTAGCGACTCAATTGCTGTAAAAAGCTACTGCAAGAAAAATCCCATCCCAGTTTGCCTACCATCTGCTACTCTTGCTTTTAAGGATGTTTCAGATGAAAAGTACATGATGACTGGTCATATTTTCTGTCTTTTTATTGTCATAGGCATCATAGGTGGAAACGTCATACTAGAGCATTTTGCCTAACCACCCCTTGTGAGGTTAAGATAACTTCCTAGAGTGTATTGTTACATATTTTTTCATTGTTTGTTCCTGGAGAAGTTATAACTGACTCATGCTCTGGGGCATTTACTACCACCATAGGGAAACTGTTTGACAGTGTAAGAGGCTTCAGTGCTTGAATTTTTTTTCCAGGTCTTCAGCCTGAGGCAGGATGTAAAGTATAGGGAGAGAGTTGAGCTCTTTTTAGTGATGAGTCCACACTGAGATGTTTTTGTAGTGTTAAACCACAAACTAGAAATCTTCTGTTTGTAGATGAGTTAAATACAGAGATAACACAGCATCATGTATTCATCATTTCCAAAGAGTAAAAACAGTGAAAAATAGTAAGGTGGAAACTCTTAAAAATATGTTTAATTCAACATATTTAAACATTGTTCCTATATTCATGAGACAAGAAAAATACATGATTTTATTAAGTATTGCTAGAAAGATTGTTAAAAATTACTTTGAGGATAAGGTTGCTTTCTAGGGAATGCCAGTGGCTTCATTTCTTCTCCTAGCCACTGAGAAAGTTTCCGTATTTTTTTCTTCTTGAGGACTCCTCCTTCAGAAGTAGCAGGAATGTTTGGGATCAAGTATACCAAATGAATCATATGTCTGATATACCCCAGCCTTTTCTGTTTGGACCTCTTTGTTGCTTTTTTATGAGCTTTCAGGCTGTTTAAAGAATCTTTGTGCACTGAGGATAGATGGCGTCTTTGTGCCAGCCATATACTTCCCTGTTGCAGTTCCAGGCTGTAGCTTCACTCACCAGTTCAGCAAAATGCAGGACTCGGAAGAGTGGCAAACTAATCTGTCCTCCTAAAAGGTTTAGTTCTTTCTGTGAAAACTCAGCACCATAATTATTTTTTTTTTGTTGTTTTTAACTAAGTTTAGTTTACCCATCCCTCTAAATGACTTTGAGAAGAAAAAAATGCACTTAGCAGTGTATATCTAGTAACTAGACTAAATTGCTTTGCTGCTGAGAACTCTATAGGGAAGCGTGTAGGAGGGGAGGAATTTTGGCTGCAAAATAATTGTATCTCTTGAGAAGCCCTGAATATCTGACCTGTAGATTTTAAATGGTGCATTTTGGTCAGGGTTCATGCCAAGATGCCTTTACATACTAGGTTTGGTGAGTTGTTACTGTGTTTTTAGATTGCAGATGGAACGTATGTCATGCCCGCTGGTGTGATGAAAACAGCGGTTGATTTTTTTTCGTGTATCTTTGCTCTTTGTATGATAATACTTGAAACAACTTGTATACTTGAAAAGGTGTGGCAAGAGGATCAAAACAGCAAAATTCTGGAATGCTTCATAATGCACAGGTTTCATTTGTTGTAAGTGATGCATAATTTTCTTGAACTAAAAATAAGCAAAAGGCTGTCAGAACTTGGTATCGTTGTTTACCACCCCTGTGTATGCAAATGGGACTCTGGGTGCCTGTGCCCACACATAGCTGCGCTATTCCATGTTGCTACCTGCATATACCACAGACACGGATGTTGTAGTGGGGTTCGGGTCTCTGAAACAGTGAACGTGAGCAGTAGGGGACTGCTCTCTGCATATGTTTTTGTTGTGCTGAACAATGAAACCTGATCTTGACTGAGCTCTCAGAGTGCTAATGCAATAGAAAATAATACTCACCCCACCATACATAACAAACCCAAAATCATATGAGAATGACCGACTGCAGGTTTTCAGTGCAGGAACATCAGACTGATGCTGGTACACAAACTAGCACTCTAGAAATCACTAGAGGCCTCCTAATCTCTGTAGTACCCCTGTTAGTAGTTGCCTGGGGGTTTGTTGTTATTTTAAGATTTTTCAATTTCAGCAGTATAAAATAGAGCACAATTTAACTGAGGGTGATAATAGCTATTATATATATTTTGTTAATATCTACTTTGTTCTTCAGTTGTTTATACTGTGTGTAAGAAGATCTCTTTTCCAAAAGGATATGTTTTACTTTGGCTTCTCTTGAAGATGCACAACTACATATTGATTCCATACAAGAAAAGAGAAGTTGTGACTGCCGTGAGTTACTTGTAACGTAAGTGTGTATATCTCAATTTACCTTATGGTTCCCTGGTCGATACGTCATTTAAACTGACTGTTTTTATTTTCCTTGTTGGCCTTTGATTTCTTCTTTAAGTTCTTGACGGAGCAATTGAAATTTCTAATTAAAAAACATGTGCATGACAAAGGAGACTTCCATCAAAAAACTATCTAAAAATAACAGAGGTTCTTAAATTTTGCAATTATTTCACTATATGAATTATTGTAATTATTAGCATGCCAAAGGTTTAAGCAGAATCCCTCATACTATAGTTTCATTTAGTTTATAAAGACTCACAATGTTTCTCTGGTAACTTGTACCAGATGGTACCATTAAGTAGGTAACTGTTATGTTAGTTTCATCTTGGTTTTTTTTGTTAGTTTAAACTTCTCGTGGTAGTATCCAGGGGAAACAGAGAAGGACATAATTTGCTGGATACATGAAGAAATTGAGGGGGCGTTGGGATGAGTAAAGAGAACGGGAAACGGTCGAGTATGAGGAATAGGAAAGAGCATGAGTAGTAGAGGATGGTAGCTGAGGCAACACAAAACATTGGAACAAATTGCCAATTAGCAGAGAAGGCAGTTCTCAGGTGTAAAAGAGCAAAATCTGATATAATTTTAAGGTCAAGGGAGCTTTCAGAGCAGTTTGTAATCCTCTCCTCCACTTCTGTTGAGAAAAACCCAGCACAGCTTTCTTCTTTCAGTATGGTTTGGAAAGACTCACATGGGGGAAGGCCAGACTGCCACCCCTACTAAACTACTCTCCAAAACCAGACCAATCTTCATCTTCCCTGTGAAAAGACACACACAAAAAGCAGACTCTCTTCCTTTTTCTCATGTGGTGTAGAACTGGGCTAATGCCACAAAGACAACTAAAAAATACTAGTTGGGATGAATGTATAGCTACCACATTTGTGATATTTTCATAGAAATTGTGTTTCTGATCAACATTATCAGTGCTTGGCTGAGGAAATGCCAATAGTCTTTAGTCTGAACAGCTGAAATACATGTATTTATAGAGTTTTTTAATGAAAAAAAGGTTCTGCATTACATCTGGGTTTCTGTTTTGTTGCTGTGCTCAGAAATTGCAAAAGGGAGACCAGATTGGAAATCTGAGCTACTGTAGCCTTTAACCTTTAAATATGTTAAAGCGCTTGTTCTGTTGAAGTGTTATAAACAATTAATATTGTTGGAATTAAATGAACATGTATTCAGAGGTAGTTACATTATTGTGGTTTTGGGGTGCTGTAATTGTAGTTGTATTTTTGTTTCTACATTTTATTAGGAAGTTTACATTTGACCTTTATGAGGTTGGGTGATGGGAGAGAATCCAATAAATGCCTTCTGGATGGGTAACTGTTATCTGTGATCAACACTCCTGGTTTATGTGGTCTTTGTGGGTGACAGGAAAGTGATTTAAAACTGTATGAGAGTACTGTGTCTTGATTTATGGTATAGCATACTAAACATGATCATTAAGGCTCTCTTCCTTGTTTTTTAGAATGATAATTATTAAATGAGAGTAGATTTTTTTTGTTTAAAAAAACAAAGGCCTGTAATACAATCCCAGGTCAGTTATGGCTTGCAGCGCTGGGGTGAAGGATAGAGGGAATATCCAACTGAACCCTTTAAAAACTATAGTCTTAAAATACACAGGGGATTCACACAAGTGAAATCATATGCATTACAGAAATAAGGATCTATTTGATATTACTGTAACAATTCTATCTACTTCCTTCACTTGTTCACTCTTGTCTGTGTCGTACCTTGAAGAAGACTCTCCTTTTGTACTATATATTTGAGATTAGGTATCTGGAGCTTTATCAGATCTTCTCATGCCCTTCCCTCCTTAAAGCGTACATTACAGATCTCTTGCTGCTTGCAGGTACAGTACGCACTGGATATTATTTTATTTAGGAAATACACTTTTGAAGATACTGCTCTGATACTAAATCAGCTGAGTTTGATTCAGCTAATTTGAGTGTGGAGAAAATATGGGGAAAAAGAACCTAACAAAATTATTTTGACTTGGCTTTGTAATTCGGTGTAGCTTTATTTTTGAAGTTGCGTGTGTCTAATTATTGGTAAAAACATGATGTGAAAATGATAAAAATAGCATCTGGAACAACGACAGCTGCTTTCTTGGAGTTGCTGTTCTGGAACTGCCATTAAGAGCCACTGAACACTGTTTACACGCTAGAAGTTTTTGTTTGTTTCTTGTGGTAATACCAAAGTTTAAGCAGCTGGAAAAAACAGTTCAGAGCAGGCCCAGGTTAAGCACATTCAATCCCCTGGCATTACCAGTTTATTTACAGGGTTTTTTTGTTTAATTGAAAATATACAAACTAGCAAACTTTCTGGCTTCAATCCATTTACTTAGCTTGAAAGACTTTAAGTCTAAGCAAACATGAAACTAAACCTATACAGGAGAGTCCATCTGTCTTCAAGATGTGTTTTGCCCTGTGCTTGGTCAGAGTAACAAACTCCTATTGATGCCACGGTGCAGTGCAGCCCCTCGGTAAGAGTCACAAGGAGGATTTGATGGCTCAGTCTTAGCCCAGGGACTTGCTTCCAGTTCAATCGATTCCACTGAATAATTCTCTCTGCCATTCTTTATCCAGAAGGATGTCTGTGTATATGTCTCTCTGTGTGTGTATACGTACACACACACACTTCTCTCTCTCTCCATACACACACACACTCTTCTGAGTATATACACGCTTCCATATATACATAGAACTTGTGTATATATGCACTTCTATATACTATATGCATATACTTCTATATACTATATATGTACATTTCTATATATACTATATATACACTATATACACACACAAACACACTCTATAATGTGTTTGGCAGGGATTGTCCGCATGGTGCAGGATGTGACTACCTGTTCATTTTGGCACACTGCTCAGACTCCAAAGTGATGGCTTGATACTTCTCAGGTCTAGGAGCGTCAGGCAGTGGCCTCTTTACTTAGCAAACCCGTTTGCTTTACCTGTAGGCAACCATCCACTCTGAGCAAGTTTTTATTCAACACTGTTCTCGTGTTTTATTCTGTTCTTACGTAATTACACCGTTACACAAGCTGTGCTTATTTGTGGGATAACAGTTGCAGGAGAGGCTCTGTCATGGAGATACTACGTAAGTACAAGTAACGGAGGGGTTTTTTAGGCTCTGGATAGGTGCATAGCTACCAAATGATTGCATAGTTTCTGGTATTATAAGAAATATAAAAGGGTACAGTGTATACTTCATTAAACAATATCTGATTTTAGGCCATACCTTAGTGTAGAAGTTTAAAGTTCTTGGACTTAGCTGGCTACCAGTGCAGGACACAAGCAAAACCATTTTCTGCTTGATCTCAACTCATAAAGTATATTAATGTTAAAATATGTAAATGTTTTAGTCTTATTTTGGAAAGGAAAATTTCTCCTCTCTTTAATTTACTGTTCTGGAGCAGCCTGAAAGTGAACTCAAAGGAATAATGACCTCCTGGACCTTTCTCTTTAGAAAGCAAAAATATCCCCTAAACCTCTCTTTACCCTGCTTTCGACCCCCCCTTCCCCTCCAAATCAGCAGTTAAACTGCAAAGCTGATCAGTAAAACTTATTATATTGTGCATTAGAAGGAACAGAAGTTATTAACTGATTTTACCTATATCAGTTTTTATAAATATGGAAATGTAGATGGTGGTATAACTACTGTATAGTTACTCTTTTATGAGACTGAATGGTATTTAAGCAGATCATTTTCTCACTAGACTCAGCTTTCTTCAAGTATCAGTTCATTTTTTCAGACATAAGAACTTCAAGAAACCATAAAATCTGTGTAAATTAATAAAACTGTGAACCTGATGCAAGTATATAATGCTTCTATAAAAGTTTTATAGTAAATTGGTTAGACTGTTATTGAATCCACTCAGCACAGATGCTGATGGAAGACTTCCTTTGGTTGCTAATATATTTGACAATGCGAAGTGTATTTATGAGGAAAGAACTCAAACAATATAACTCTTAGATTCTGGTTTTGGTACTAAATATTAATTGCAGTATATTAGTGAAAACACGGGACTGTAAGTTTGGTGGGCTTTTTTCTTTTCTTCAGTGAACCACTAAATCATCTAAATCATCTTCCCTAAAATGAAATGCTCTCTGAAAAGCACACATTGGTGTGAAGGCCTACCATGCAGACTCTGCCCATGGTAGGCGGTCCACACCAAGCAGGTCTTGTCTCCCCAGAAGCTAAACCATGTGGTAATAGGTTGAACAAATGCTTTTCAGGTTTGGATTTGAAGCAGGCATTTTAAATTAACAGAAGGTTGCAAATATAGCTTCGAGATGCTTAGATGCGATAATAGTTGATGCTTGTAGTTTCCTTTCTGGTGATCTGATATTCCTTTTCCCAGTAGCAGAAGCTGGTGTTACTGGCTGCCTACACGAATATGCTGAGTGCATTATTTGCATTATTTATAGAAGAAAAGGCTATTTGCAGCAAAGAGGTTTTAGTCTTGATCTAAATGAAAAAGAAATCTTTTAAGTTTAACCACTGTCTGTGTTTCTGTAATAAAAAAGAAAATGTGCAGTATTATAAAAGTTAAATATTTTAAAGCTTTAGTTGTGTCTTCTCCAATGCGTAATGTTGAGCACAGTATTCCTTACATACCCAAAGGAAAGGGAAAAAAAATCTAATAGTTGATGGGTCAGTCATTGAGGAAGAGAGGAATAGGTCACCATTAATTTATGTAGGAGTGAAAACATATTTTTTTTTCCTGTTCCACTCACCTTTTCTTAGAAAGGAAGAAGATGATAAAGGAAATGATTTTTCACTTGGCAGCCACTGAGTCCATGAAGTAGTATGTCAAAAGTAGTCATGTAAAATGACTCAGAAAATGCTGACAACCATTATAAGGTGAGTCTTAAATAAATAAAATAAAAAATATTTTAAAGCACCCTTGTGTATATCAAACTATAACTCAACTCTGAATTAAAGAGAAGCTTCTCTTTTAACAATATAGTCCATAGTCACTTCATATATGTTCCTTTAATTGCTGCCAAAATGTTGACCGGTGAGTGATTTGCTCCAGGTGGCGAGTCTTGGACCTTTAGGTTGAAGATGTCTGTTTGGAACCGCTCTCAGTCAAAGAAGTTGTTTGTTTGTGTGTCACAGATAAGAAAGGATTTTTAAAAATAATTTTCAGAGGTTTGGTGCCCTAATCACGTATCTCAATTCCTTTGTACTTTCACTTTTTAGTACTTTGGAAATACTAGAGTCCCTTAGTGATTCTAAGCATCCATAACACTGTTCTCGGGTACCTCCCTTTACCTTAGTGTATCTGCTGTGTGGTTTTCCTAGAGCTGTCTAATGCTCTGTTTTACAGTTTTTACTGTGTGACTAAAACAGTTTGCCTAGACTCTAATTTTAACTTTGCTATTATATTACTCTTTCTTCATTCTGTCATTCACTTTTCCCTACTTGTGTCTGCTTCACACATTTTCCCAGCCTTTCTCCCACCAGTGAACAATGTTTTTGACCTAAATGCTTGCTTCTTTAGCAAGTACTTTATTGCAGTATCTTACAGATCAAGTACCTATGAATTTTTGTGTATCTTATTTAATGGCAAGTTCAGTATTTGTTCTTCACAGGCTGAAGTGTTAAGTTTTGACATGAAACTCAGAAAAAGAAAAGCCAGAGAAATACTGGATAGCTGAATAGCTGAACAAAAGCTGTATTTTTCACAAAAAGGGGACAAAAGGGGTTTTTGTAATCACTGTTTTTTAAGAATGTATCTCCAATTGCAGCTTGAACTAAGTTACATGTTTTTTCTTCTCTCTTACATTTCATGTGACTCATGCTTTGGAACAAAGCAAGAAATCAAAGTGTGGTCTTATCAACCTAATATACCTTGTGCATGTGAGATAAGACCACATGAGAGTTCAAAAAAGGTATAAAAATTTTAATAAAAATAAATATCTACTTTCTAGGCACATAATTGGCCCACATCATATTTGCCATGATAGCTTGCACTAAGAGACTACTTTAGGAAAAGTAAAAAAACCCAACACTGTGTGTTGGATATGCTTGAAGATAAATAGAGCTGTTGAAAAAGACACTTATACACTTAGACATTTAAGTGCAAGAAGCCACACTTGAGCTTTTAGCATACATGTATGTCTAAACTGTGAAAATGTAAAAGCAAAGGGTATGATTCATAGGGCAACTATTTTTTTCATACTGATTTTTTATTAGAATATGAAGTACAGGAGCTTACTCCAGGTATTCCCCTTGAACTTGATTTAAACCACTGGTAGCTTGCTAACACTAGGAGCTGTGGTATTTTGCCATGTATCATACCCCTCTACTTGTTATTCCTAAATTGCTTGCTTATACCTTGTGATGGGTCCTTCAGTTTCTCATAAATTAATAAGGCATCTGTGAATATTTGCAAGCATGTTTTAGAGCTCTGAATCTGTTCCAATACAGAGACTGGGGAAAAAAAAAAAAAAAAAAAAAAAGTGGGAGAGCAGATAAAGCAAGATTTCTTTTCCTTAGAATGCTCTTTCAGTATGAAGCAAAATATTATTAATCTAGACTGCCTGCTACTTTCATTTACCATGTAGCTGCTCATGGGATTACAGGCACAAAGGTTTCATAAATTTCAAATGAAATATGAACATTTGTTGTCAAAATACTGTTAAGCTATAAAAGCTCTGCTAGTAGTCGTCCTGCTCTTTTATTGTAACATTTATATCCATGGGCGTTAGTGTGTTCTTGGGTCTGAAGGGGAATTTTTTTCCCCTCTTTATTTTTTTTCACATGATTTTCATCCAGGTGACAGATAACGAGGCAGGGGATAGGAAAAGGCATACTTCTACTTATTTTTCAGACTATGGCAGAGCCTTTCTGTAATTATGTGGCATTGCAAGGACCTTATCTAAGTAAGTGTAGCACCTTAGATGCAATTTAGCATCTAGATGCTTGGAGAGGTTGGCATAACTTCCCCCCCCTCCAAAAAAAAAAAAAAAAAAAAAAAGGCAGAAAAGCAGCAGTGTAGCAGTGTGGCTGACCTGTCTGCTTCCTTTCTTTCTTTGTGCAGTATTCGGTCTAGTGGTGCCATTTGACATAGCACTGTCATAGAGGCATGGGAGAAATAAAAGATAAGGGACGGTTGTACCTCTTCTCTGCTGCTTAATGCATGGGTGTTTATAGAGTCATCTAGCTGTGGCACTAAACTTTTACCTATGTGAGCAAAACCCGTCCAACTTAATAGTCAATAGGATTCTTTATGGGAATAATATTGTGCATAAATTGTAGTGTTCAACTCTACCTGAAATTATAGGGAGCTTCTTCAATGTACAGATACAGAAATGTTAAATGAGTCTGTTCAGAAGTCCAAATACAGAAGTCTCTGGTTTTAGATATCCAAAGTAGAAAATTTTGTTCATAACGTAGCATTAAAAATGGGCTAAAGGATTCAGATTCTACTTTAATAACACATACCACTTACAGTACTATAATCAATACAGTTTGCTTAGGATTTTTATTAGAAGATATGTATAGGGTGCTAAAATAGTCATCCATTCTTTGTCCAAGGTATAAAGAGGGTTTCTATACTGTGAAAAACGATTATGACATGTTAAAACTGTGTAATAGTAAGCAGACACTTTTCAGTGCTGATGGGTGAATTCTGGAAATGCTCTATTTATTTTCCCTCTATTGACTAGTTGCATTCAGGCAAGACTGCCAGTGCATTGACTTGGAAAACAACTGAGACTGAACAATTTCAAACCATTGACATTATACTGCTTCATTTGTGAACTGCATTGCTTCTGCATGCACCAGTTACTTTTTTATGGAGTGCTTGCATGTTTAGGAAGCTTTCAAAAAAGGAGAGGTGTAAGCTAGCTTAGAAAGAAAGCTGTCCATTTTATCAATTTTATGTTTATAAGACCACCAAATAAAAAAGACTGGCAATTTAAAAAACAGAACCATGTAGCAATTCATAGGTCTGCTCTGCATGCATTTTGATGTTCTATTTTTTAAAAAAAAGGGAAGAAAAGGAAAAGTTTATGGGTATACAATTTCTCCACAGAGAATATTTTCAGCTCTTGAAACAATATAATTTCCAGCTGCTACCTTCGATGCAACTTTTACAAAGTCTTTTGTAATACCATTGTATAGAAAAATGAATGAGAAATTAATTTGCACCTGAGATTTAATTTGTGTCTCTGACTGTCTGTCTCCATCACACTGATCAAGATTCTTTGTTACCAATTCCCATCCCTTCTTACCAGCGTCTCTGCTATACCGGCTCTACTGCTATACCAGTGTTAGCTTTGTCTAGGAAAAGACTGTTATTGTGAGGAGGACCAGTATTTGCTTCCATTGAGATCTGAAATAGGACTATTCACTGGTAACTGAATTTCCATATAAGCAGCAGAATGTCAGGGCTGTGTCCTGCACAAAAAAGGGAGCCAGGATGTGAGCTGTCCTGGTTACAGCTGTGCAGGGAGCTTAACCCCTTGCGTGGCCGCCTATAGACTCATCACGGGTTAGTCAAAGTGACCAGTTTCTAAACGACGGTGCCTGATGTTTATTCATAATTATTCCCACATCCGATCTGTTAATTAAGGAAGAAAAAGGGGAAAAAAAATCCTCCTACTGAGGATATACCTCAGGGAACCTGTGGCCTCTGAAATCTCTACTGAGGGCTACCCTTTTCCTAGACTAAGTCAAGAGAAGCAATGCAATCAGAACATTGTAAAAAAGGACAGAGAAATACTGCTCCTTCTTTCTTCAGACAAAGACAAGGCAAAGTCACACAGCTTCTGGCTCCTGCAGCAGCCAGCAGCATTGATAGAAGCAGCTAAAAGTACATGTGTTTGTGCCCACACTGAACCCGCAGCATCCCCTGCTCCTCTCAGTGATTTGTTGTAGGTGTAGATGTTTGTAATTTAGGAAATAATTCTGCTTATCTTGTTTATGATGATGCATAGGAGCACTTCACACTCTCCTAGCTGCATCACTTGTCTCCTGCTAAGCAGAATGAAGTACAGTGCTGGGTGGAGAAGAAAACTGGAATATGTTTCTTTGTAGCCCAGTAAACAATGTGATTCCTTACACACCTGAGGGAGACTCCTACTGTGTAAAAGCGATCTTGTCTATTCACCTTCTTGAGCGAAGACGTGTTTTTACTATAGCGTCGGTTTTACACCCTAAGTACTTGATTGACTGCTTATGCTGTGTAGACATTTTGCCTTCTGTTGTATGTAATGCATAATCTTGAAGCTTGTTTTTCTTAAGAGAACGTGAACCATTCGGTTATCATCTACCCATTTTAAAAAGTACCAGGGATCTTTAAAAGACAGATTATGAACTTAGTTCCCAGCTGAACTTACTGCCTCTGGCCAGAAATGAGAATACTGCCAACTTGATCAAAATGGAAGTTAGTGATATGATGACTGTGGTTCCAGCTGCTCAGACTTTTCACTTCATTATGAGATACAGAAATATTTAAACGCTGCCATACAGAAACCTCAAAATGTGTTATCTTTTCATTAACTTAACTGGCTACCTGTGAATGATTTTCATATTATAACTGTTGATATCAGTTATTCTTTGCGTAAGAAAGATGGAGCCCACCTATTTGTGTAGAGGCTGGAATTCTTCATATTTGCTTTTCACTTCAGCCACAGCCTCCTTTTCCTGTGGAAGGGAATGCGGGCACAGGAGCATAAAGAGCTGTGATGTGCTTTGCTAGGTTCTCGGCTTTGCAGCACTGGGGGTGTTGCAGGGCATGCTTTGCCACAGACCTGTGCCACAGCGGGGACACAGCCACCACGTGCTTCAGACGCACATCATGCACTGATATTCTTTCATATTTTGTTGAAGACATTGCCTTTTTGTAGTCAAAAGTTGCGGCTTTCTGTCAGGAAAAAAAAAGCTGAGGAGCTTTCATAAGCTCATCAGCTGCATTTCATGGATGGCATCTGATACACTGCTAACGATCGGATGTTGCATCTTGTTTCCAAATTGCTGACATAACCCACCTCAGGGCTAACTTGGATCTACATACTGGGAGAGCCACTGGAGAAATCTACTGCATTCAAAGATCAAACTTTATGTAGCTTTTGGCACTAGATACTAAAATAACATAATAGGTTTGTGTTTTTTCAATACGGATGAAAATGCATGAAACACAGCCTTGATGTAATTCGGTGTGGTTCTGTGACTGCTTGTGGGTTTGAATTTGCCTAGATGGGGTCTATGTGTGAGTCATTCTTGACCCTGAAGGGATTTTCCCGGTGGTCAAGGCACAACTGACTATTCGCATCTGTGCTTCTCCTGTGGTTAATGCCCTTAAAGGTGTAGGTTTTAAGAATTAACATCAATTTGGGGCTTTTTCTTTTTAAAATTTTATCGAGAAAAGGAAATGAAGAATCTCAGTGCTGTCATTGAGAAAATGTATTATCTCAGAAAAATGTGGTGTAGACTGTAACTCTCACCATATGGCTCTTGCTTCATCAGTTTAAGAGAACTGTTTGTGAAATCATGGGCTTGTTTTCTTCTTCCTGTTTTCTGATATTGCCCAGATGTATTTCAGTGCTTCCAAATATTTATAGTCTGATATCCTCCCTCGTGAACTTCTCAAACACATTATAATGGCTTAAGAAACAAAGGCCGTTAGAGAAAGAAAGGGCAGGCATGAACTGAAAGGCAAATAACATCTTAAAATATGTAGAGGTAGGCTGTAAGTGTGATTGGTTCACTGGGGTGCTCTTTTGAAATATGAAGATAAACTGCCCCTTTGACCTCTTATGGAGTTATGTAATTATTTGGGAAGGTTTATCTCTGTGTCATTTCACAGTTTTCTCCTGTTAGTGCCACTCTCTTACTTCACATTAGAAAAAAAGAATAAAAAAGCAAGCAAGCAAGCAAGAAAAAGCCCTCTCTGGCTGGTTATCTGAATGTGGAATCCGCTGCTGAAAAGACCCTGGCCCTCCTGTTAACACAATACTTTTATCCGGTAATCACAGCCTGCGGGAGACAAAATAACAATTCATCTGGAAAACGAGATTAACTCATTTAAGTTAGGCAGTGATCACAGAGAGAAACACGTTGGTGTTATCTGTCTGAACGAAAGCATACAGATTGGAGGGCCATTCCGGTTCAGAGGGTCCATGTAGCAGGCCCAGCTTGTTGAAAGTAATTGGACCCTGTCAGAGTATGCCTTTGTGAGATATGGATATTACAATGGAATTCTATTAATCTCTGACAAATCCCCTCTCATCTGATAAAGGCTGTATACCTCTGCTCTTCATTACAACTCGCTCATCACTTTTATGTGTGTACTGGTGGGCGCTGAGCCTCCGTGGCTGTGTCACAGGTGAAAAGCAGCATTGCCCCTTTTTGGGGTCTTTTAATCTCTATAGTGATTTGACTGCAGTGCTGCTGCTTATTGATTTGGTCACATTTCTTATGACGTTTTTGTTTAGGTTATTTTCAGGGAAAAGCCAGGCTTTTTTTCTGCTTAGGCATCCTAGATACTTTTGTTTTCTTGCGTGTACCAGAGGTATCATTGATGAACAGAGACTGAAATAACACCGTTTTTACAGCCTCTGTATTTGTTATCTAGTCTGGGTTTTGATGCAGAAAGTTACAGAGCCACTAGAACTCTTACAAATACATCTGTGTTTAAAATTGTGTATATTCAGATCGTTGGAAGAACAGAAGATAATTTGGAGATGTTTTGGAGCACTCACCATTGTTTGTCACTGTTTCTCAAGGCACTAGCACTCTGGGGCCCCGCTTCATGATTTAACCTCCTAAATTATTCTGTAGTAGCAGCAACTGTAGTAAGACCTGGAGCAAAAACTGTGGGTAAGATGTGGCAAGTTAGTTTGAGAATGAGAGGAAAGAGGAGTTACGTTAGTCAGTATTACTTTATTTATGTCACTATTTTCTTAGGTATAATTCTTAAACAGTTTAGTTGTAATTGTTTCTGCTTCCTAGGGGTGTGTGTTGTCATCCTAGCTTAAATTTGCCTTATTTTTCCTGAGTGTCACAACATATTATCTGGAATAGCTGTATTCTGAAGAATATTATGCAATTCCAAAAGGCTTTCCCAGGGTAAGCCTGAGAAAGTTGTATAGAATGAAGGTAGACCAGAATGCCATTTCTTTCATGCACTGACGTAAATAAATACAGCATCTGGTCAAGAGGAACTGAAGAATCCAGGTATATGTCTGCTTCCATGGTGTCACCCATCACTAAAGGGAAAGGCAGCTCATGGGTGGAGGTGCTTGAAGGCAACTGTGGAACTGTGAATTGCAAGGGTCTTCCTCGCTCAGACACAGTTGTCTAGAAGGTTTTGCCTTCTTAACAGGAGAAGATCAACAGCAAGGCCTCATCCCTGTTTGTAAACACCTATATCTGACTATGCTGAGCAGAAGATACTTTCTTCATAGAAATAGGATCCTTTCTTGTCCTTCCCTAAGAGTGGCCACACAGCTGCAGTCCAGCTGTACATGCCTAGGGAAGAGTCATTTGTAGTAATGTTGGTAGGAAGATTTTGACAATGTTATTTTAAAAAATCAAATTAAATGTTGACTCAAAGTTGTTCTATTAGCAAGTTGGACTTCATCTTTGCCACTAATACACACAACTGAGATACATACAAGCATATGTAAGAATGATTGAAAGTATTGAAAGTGCTTTTAGCATTTAAGTCTCCTGTCATTAGATATATCATTTTACTGGGGGGGGGGGAATATTAATTTTTTAGATATAAACACGAAAAGATTTCTGGTAGGTTATATTTCCTGAAATGTTATGCAGTATTGCTTTTAATAAATGTTCAAAAATTCATAAGTCATTTTTCATGCTAAAAATATCCATCTGCTTTCACCAAAAGTTACAGTGCAGCAAAACCACATAGATTTCTGATGCCTTTCCTGAAGTAGACTGAGAAAGATTTAAAAAGTCAAATGCATCCACCCCATATCATCTTAAAACATAACCTTTGCAATATACCTAAGTCTCCTTCATGGTATCGTACACATATTTAGCAATAGAGAGGAAGAGACAGTGTAAAAGCATTCAGATAAGTTAGATGGAGTTTGGCATTAATAGTTGAAATACCAGTTAGCAAGGGGTATAATAACATTTTAGTTTCTGGCTTATAATTATCATAATACTATCTTTCAAAATTCTACTCATTCACTCACCCCAGGTGAGTAATTTTCTTTAGTAACTGAGGAAATGTCACCAGGTTGTTTTTTTGGTTTGGGCTTTTTATTATTGTCTGTCTTCATGGCAAATGCAGGTAATAGATCTGGTATCTAGGCTGCTAAATTTTCCTAATGATTTGGGGTAATATGGAATCTGAAAGACTTTGAATCATCATATGGACTCCAAAGTAAGCATCAGAGCCTGAAAGATGCCTGTGAAGTTTGGGGAGTAAGCATAAAAGAAATAAAATACTGGTTTCTTCTTTTCCAATAAAACTAATCAGACTAAACACAAAGAAGCCGAGTAAAGCTCAAATCAATTATGTCATGTAACACTTTTTTGCAAAAATTTACGCTTTCTGGTACAAGGGCAAATGCTGAAAGTAAATATAGTCCGAAGTGATGGCTACGCCATGTGAGCCTGGAGGATGGTGAGGCCTTTAAAGCCATTACACATGGGCTGAAAGGAAGAAATGAGTATTGTTTTCATTCAGTTGAATGGGAAATTCTGGATAGAAGGCTGGATGGGGCTGTACAGGGTTGCTGCCTGAACAAACACACACAAGAATTGTATGATGGCACTTGGTCTGCCATACCCATCTTGGTCACAAAACCAAAAATTAAAAAAAAGATGATCACATTTTAAAATAAACACCTTTTTTATAATCTTGATTTAGTTTTTAATAGAAGTCTTGGGCAATATTCACCAAGATCTTTCAAAGTTAAAAAGAACTTCATAGAGTAATGATGAAGTGTAACCTGTCAGCTTTTCACAGGTGTCAGTGCTTACAGAAAGCTGGTGCAGATGGATCCAGTCTCCTATGTCAGTTAACAGGATCACTTTTTTAAAAAATATTGAATTGTAAAGCATTTTCAACATTTGCTTATTATTTCATTGTTTAAATCTTTCCATTACAGTGTCGTATGTGGAAATTCAATCTTTGGCTATCTTCCATATTATATCCTCAGCTAACACTGAGCAAGATAGTCATACAATGCATTTGAGAATACATGCTTCATAACTTGGAGTGAACCACACTCTTTATTTTTCAGGCACAGTAAGTTGCCTTATCTCTAATATAAAAATACTGTATGTTTTAGCTTTACTTTCACTTCAAGTGCTTTAATGGCAAGGAGATTATAAATGTTAATATAATGGCTTTTTTTCCTGTGAAGACACAATGATATAAAACTGTTAGGCTGCAAACATTTTTCACTTTACAGAAAGTGATTTGAAATACAGCTTTTATTTTGTCTCCATATATATATATATATATATATGTATGTATAGTGAATATATGAACCATTCAGTTTAGTTTCTCTTTTCTATGAATGCCCTAGATATTATTGTGTATGGTAATTGTGTTTCCAATTTTTAAATAATTATGTCATTGTGCAGATGTTGTTCAGTGTGCTGTATTCATTTGTGTGTTATAAGTACTCTATGAGAGATAAATAGGGAGTGTTTTTAGTATGCTTCTTTATATTTTCACATACATGGACTTACAGGTACAGACCATCCAGCTCAAAGCTTCACAGATTTCAGTCTGAGAGAGTTGGCTATTGCACTTACAATTTACTTGCCCCCAAATTTAATTCTGATGTTTGATTTTATAATCTTGTTAGTTAGAATTTATTTTGCAAGCTTTATTCTTAGCTGATCTGAAGAAGATCACTATGTAGCTTAAAAAGTCCATCAGGATCAGTCTCTTTTGTTGGTTACTGCTTAAATTTGCCTGCTGTCCTCACAAACTGGTAAATTAAGGACCACTTTCTGCTATAGGACAAATGCCTCCCTGGCTTTTACTCAAGTAATTGGTGGCCATGTTCAAATCCAAAGGGAGAACCTACAAACATTGAATAAAATCAAATTTCCTTGTTCAGCCAGGAGGAAGTATACAATGAATAAGCAAATTCAAAATAATTTTACTAAGGGCTTGGCTTTGCAAAGAGATTTATTTGCTACTATAGGATAAGGGTTTTAATAAACTGAGAATCTATATATAGGGTACTTCCTGATAAGGGCTATATTCTCTTCTTGAGGTTAGCCTTTTTTTTCTTGCAAATTTGCCTTAGGATTAGCTTTTATTTTATTTACCCATAGTCAGGTATTTCAATGTGCCACCTCACCCCCTTTATCAGCCATAGTCAGATACCACAACACAGTTTTATTTGTGCAAGGCCCTGATACAGCAGTCAAGCCAAACGTAGACACGGATAATCTAATAGGAATTTATGGATTACAGCTAGTTTTGTCAAAGTTGTTAAACTACCTGGAATTTATACCAGAAATCAAAGTATGGGCCTGACATTCCATTAACATAGTCTGTGGTCAATTTTTATTTTCAGCTGGTAGATGATGAGAAGTTCTAGGCTTGCTAGAAAACCTGAAGATAAATACCTTTGTAAGGCTGATGAGAACAGCCAATACTGCAATTGTTTCATATATAACTTTAAATCCATGTGAGCTTTGTAAGTACAGTTTCCAGCCTACAGTACCTTCACAGAGTATCCAGCATGATGGTTTGGTACAGAGCAGTTAAAGTTTGACCATCATACATGATTGGAGTATTATAAGGGATGTTGGTCTGTTAAAAATGCAGTGATGGAATCATACAAATTTTAATTCAAAACCTGAGGGGACATTGCATTGTTTTAACATACTAGCAAAAGGACTTTTTAAATGTGATAATGTGATTATTTTTATAATGTAGTTCCATTGCAGTAGTTTTAATATGTATACGGTGGCAATACACATAGTTTAACAAATATAATCAGTACCTACAAAAAATAAAAAAAATAAATGCACATAGTAAGAGGCTGTCTAAATGTATTTGAAGCCAATTTTATATTATTTTTTGTTGGGAGTACATCAATCAAATATTTATTTACAGGGACTTTTTTCCACTGGAAGAGTGTATGTGTGCGTGTACCTTAGTTGTTCTTGATTTTGTTCATTTTAAGCACGTTTTCACTAAAGTGTTCTTCTTCAAGCTATTCTCAATTCAATTTGAAGTGAAAGGTTTCTGAGTTTGGGTAATTTACATATAAAAGCTTTACTGTACATTTTATAAAATTACTGTGTTCAGAAAACAACCATTTCTATTTAACAATATCGTTATTCCACAAGCTGAGTTGCTTTCCTTGCTGTCTCTTGCTTTTACTAACAGTATTTGTTCTTGTCTTAATTTTAAATTGTGAAGTGCCTGAAAATGTATAACTTCCCCCTTTTCTCTCCTGCTATACTGAAGTGACTAGGGACCTCCTGTGATATGTGATGTAAGATTAAAAATGTTTCTTTTGTCAAGGTAAGAGTGACATGCGCACAATTCTTTTGAGACTCTCCTCTTTTATTTAAGTAAGTGATAATTGTTGATGGCAAATTCTAACTAAAAATCATTGCACTTCGTACTGAATTTTAAAATAAGTCTTTGCTTTTTATTGTTTTCTGTTTAATCCCTAGCAACCGGTTCCTGAGCCTCTGAATAGTCTATCATATCCTGGTTTAGAGGAATATAGGAACATGTGCAATATTTACAAATAACAGCATTGTGAAGAGAGGTGGCTGAGGCTAGTTCTGGTTGGGCCTTGCATCAAAATGACATCTGACTATATAAAGGTACACAGAGAAATGTGATGGTATTAAAAGGTAATGCTCTACTAGAAATGTGCATTTTAATTGTTCAGGAATTAGTGTATAAAGTTTCTCCAGCTGCATTAGAAACCAGTTTGTAATGGTTTCCTCTTTTATACAGTAATTAATTCTTTTTGAGGACAATAAGTATCTGTTGTAAAGAAGATCCATGATGTGACTTTAGTTTTAATATTCTGTTCTTAGGAAACATTGAGTATAAAGCTTTATTTTTTATGTCAAGACTACTCATTGCTGGATCTTTTTCCTAGAGCAATAAGCAAATGCCAAATAATGTTTGCTGACAAATGGAAGAGTTTGTACTTTGCAGAGTTGTGCTTATCACCACTACAATTATGCATAATCTTATGAAAAATTTTAGATGAAGGTTACTAGTGCTCAGGTAGTACTCAGAATGTTCAATTGCCATTTAGACTAAGATAATCAGAAACGCCACTTTGTAGCTATGTACAGCAATAGCAGTTGCTATAAACGTTCTGGGGTTCATACACAGCTGCCAAAATGCTATTAAATATGAAGATTTTTGAACCTAAAAGGACTTTAATAGGATTTAGACATATATTTTAGAGTCTTTAGAGTGATTTATTTATTTGGTTTGGTTTGCAGAATTAAAAGCATATGAGATCAATTTTGAACTTTTTTATCAGATTTCAAAATGAAACTTATCCAGTGGTCTGCATTTATACATTTGAAGAAGATCTCAGTGCAGTTATCAGATGGAGTGATGATGTTTCCCTTAAACAAGGAGCAGCACTTCTCTGCATTAAAATCTCTTTACATGCAGGTTTTCTCATAAAATGGAAATTGCCTTTGCGTGTTTTTAATCCATTCAGTTACTGAGTTATTTATTTACCTCTAGTTTTAAGGAGGGGAGTGGGGTTTGGTATCAAGAGAAGTATGCTGAGAAGTGGAGACAGATGATATCTTAGTATTCTGCAACTTGTACCATTGCCCCCACCAACTATTCCTTCTTGTCTGATGGTAACCCTCTGCCCCAAAGAACCACAAACTTTCTGCTCTCTGTAATTCTATTGTCTTAGTTGCTGAAACAGCATCTATATATTTTATTTTTTCAGAGAAACTCTAGTAGAGTAACAGAGGGCCTCATTAAGGGCATATGTTATCTTAGTTCATATTTTATTCTGATTTTTAAGAGTGCTTCAACAGAAGGGATTAAGTGAGAAAAGAACAGACCATCTTTTTTTTACTGCTCTTCTGTACCAATTGCTCCCAGTGTCAGAAATACCCCATGATTACTGCTGTGCAAAGCTTTGCAATATGTTTGGTGCAACCACATTTGGCAGTGATTCACAAGTCATTCCAAATACAATTTCACAGCAAATCCTAATGTAGCCTGACAATAAAAAACATTGTAAACACCATACAGGGTGAGACCGCCTTTGTGCTGATAAATATTTCCTTAACATTTAGATGTAGATGCTGTGCTTGCTTTATTTAAATACAAGTGTTTCTGTAATGCCATAAAAAAGGCGTACTGTGGGTGTAGGGGACTGGCAAGTTATGAAAGAGCAAAAACCTGCAAGTTTTGGTAGGAGTGTCCTGGGAGACATTTTGCTTCTCTGAGCCTATCTGAAGTTTGCTGTGATGATGTGTGACTGGGTATTGTGTTACTCTGGACTCAGGAGTCTGTGGAAGATGCTTTTGTTATTTTTATCATGATGCCCATGTCCTACCAGGATATTACAAGCTAAAACCATGAATTTTATTGCAAAGACATTCTCAGAGCAAGGAAGTGCTTTGCCTTTTCACATTGCATTGCTGCAAAGCAGTGTTCTCCCTTGTTATCCCTGAAATGATTCTGCCATATTTGCAGGATGATTGTTGGATCAGTTATTAATGTAAATAGCACTGCCGTAAATATAGCGACACCGTGCTTTGCAATGCAGGTAGCTGGAATAAAACCAGTTGTTTGGAAGCTATGTGAAGAATCAAGCTTTACTGTATTTTTGGCCATAGGGTTTGTCTCTTGTAAGCACGACGTTTGGTGTGCCTCTGGGGCTGAAGGTAGTACAGGCTATGCTACTGCATGGGGGAGCTGATGGGTGCACCTATATTTGGAACTCATAAGCTGCAAAGTTGCAGTGGCTGAGCCTAAACACAGAGCTGTTGAGCTTTTGGGTTTGTTGAGGTTTTTTTTCCTCTCCCTCCTCCCATAGCAGAATAAGAAAGTTTTATATCTGGCTGAGGGATGGTGAGAAGGAGGAGGGAAGGAAATGGAGGGAAGAGCAATAAATCACTATTTATAGCATTACAAAGATAAGTGAGTCATCTTTATTTTAGTGCTAGTTTAAGAAAATGTTGCAATTGTCTGGTATTATTGGTAACACATCTTTTTTCTAATGTAACCCACTTGACTGGGATGTGCAAGCCTCAGGAGTACTCTCTCTTATCTGGTAGTTAGTGCTGTGGCTAATATTTTACTATCACCGTTAATTAGAGATTTGGGAGGGTAACTGGCACAGTGATCTGGTGCCTTCCTGTTCTCGAGGATAACAGATTAAAGCAGTGAACAACAGAAGGGCAAAGTGTCCCCCTCCTACAGCCAACTCAAATACCTTTAGAGAGGAGCTGAGAGAGAAAGGAACTCCAGCAAATCTTTTGCATATTGAGAGCAATGTAGTGCAAGCTTTCTGCAGCAGTGAGGTCTGGATTGTATTTGGTTGGCTTCTGTAAAAGTAAGAATTAAAAATGTGCCTGTAGAAAGAAAATCAGACTGATTCTACAAAATTTTCTTTCACATTTCCTATATACTGTTCAAACTAAGGCCACTTTTTTTGTGTTTCCTGGAGGCATGCCAAAATGCATCAAAATACCCTCTGCTATGACTTGTCAGAAACACCAGTGACCACAGTACCATTGCCAAGGGCTCCTCCTTGGTGCGTCCTGGGAATAAGAAGTAGAGGGAGGAAAGAGAAATGTCCTGTAGGTCTTCCTTAGTCTTGGGAGCTCATAGGAGCTGTACAGGGCATTGCTGATGCTGCTGGGGGGCAAGCAGTCCATAGGTTGGAAAAATTGGTGCTTCCTTCCCTGGAATAAGAAATAGGATAGCTGTATATTTTTCCCTGATTTGCTGCCAGTGTACTGGTGAATTGGACATCTGTTTCATCTCCACATCTTTTTCCTTGTTCATAGTGAGAGATAGCAATATTGAACTCTTTTTTTTTTTTTTTTTTTTTTTTTTTTAAAGCATTGTACGTTAAAAGCTCCATATGTAATTAAGATTGTGTTGTCAACAATAATTCTACATATAGATGATATTTTTAGCCATTTCCAGCCTTTTCAACTAGCATGCTTGTCAAATTCCCTCTTTAGTAAGTAGAAATATCCCATTTGTACTCCTAAATTCATTGCTGTAGGAAGGTTTGAGAAAGTGCAGGTAGTCTTATTCCTATCCCTGGGGTTTAATTGTGTCTATTTGTTTTTAATGTACAGATAAATAGTAGTTAAGGATTAACTCTATTCAAATCTGTTTCACTACTCCATTATAGTGGTGTTGCAACTGCTCTTGATGTTCCCCTTCACTGTCCAAACCTAATTTTGTAAATTTTTAGGAAAATGATGAGGTAATAAATCTTAGCTACCAGACACATGAGCAGGCTAAATTATCCCATGGAGAAGTTGCTTATTTGAATCATGTCCAGGACTTGAGGAACCTGATCTGAAACTATCCAAGGCCAAGGAATACTAATTTCAATATATAACATGATATCTATGCCTTTTTAATCCTGGAGAGCACATCAGAAAATAAGCTTTTTTTCTGGAGTTATGGCTATGGACAAGACTGTGCAGAGATAGCTTCTTTTAAAATGTCATTGCTTCTTACATTTTTATTTTACCTCTAGCTTTGTATCCTCATTGACTGGATCTAAAGTGCTGCTGATCCTTTACCATCAGTAATGTGGTTGGTTGAGAATGCACCCTGTGTTTCTGTTCCTGTGGCTATCCGTCAGTATATCCTGTTTCTGACAGACAGTATTCACTTGTAAGTTGTAAACTTTAGAAGAAACTTGCATGAGGGCTTCCAAATTTGGGGAAAACAAAATAAAATCTAAATTTTTTCTCCCCTTGGTTTGCTTTAAAACCAAGATATCTTAATCTTTATTTACCTGATGTTTTATGTAATTGATTTGCTTGTCACAAACCTAATATGAACTAATAAAATTAATAAAATTTCTAAAGTCATCATCTGTTTTCAGCAGATATTATGCAGTAGGAATATGTCATCTACAGAAGATCAGTATATACATTTGGCATGTCTAAGAAATAATTAATCACAGTTATGGACAAATGAATTATGGATACACAAAGACTGAAGGAAGAGTAGAGCACAGATAGTCTCAGAAAATCTACTTATATAAATGGTGAAAAAGGGCAGGAGGGAGAGGATTGTGCTAAATATAAAACGAGCATCTTAGAAATAATCTAAATGCATGTTCTTATATATGTTAACTGCAGTAGTGCTACCTGACTTTCTAAATAGCTGTGAGATATTTTTCTGACCCATCTTCACTGGGATGGACTTGGGCAAAATTTCTGTATAGTTATTCTATAAAGACTCCTCAAAAACTCTCTTTCAAGATCTTTACAGTGATAATTTGATAAGTTCTCTACAGAAACTTGATCAAATATTTACCTGTTTGTATGTGCATTTATATATTTTATACACGCACACATTTTTAAAAGTTTTCCCGTGTCCTTGATGAGAGGAACCTTAAGAATTTCAGGTCTCAGTGCTTTGAAGTTCTGATAAAACAGTTATCAGAGATGTGATCATCAGATCCCTACAGCAGCAGGAATGGAGAGTGCTCCTCAAAATCATTCAACTGCTTATAGTTTTATAGCATTGACAAGAATTGGAAATACTCAAAGCTAGAAGCTATGTGCATGCTTCCTACAAACAACTCTGCCGGTTATGCTTGCAAACTACTAACCAGGCAGGCTTGGTCTTTTCTAAGGTCACCTTCACTTGTGCTCAGTGGAAAAACTGACTTGAAGTATAAGAAGGTGAAACCACTGTTGTCACCTGTAGTAAATTTTAATTCAGTTATCCAAATAATTATTGACACTTGTACATTAGTGCTTATACTTTCTGACCAACTTTATTATTTTTTTTTAGTTATGTATACTTTAAAAATATTGTTGACATGAGAAATATTTTTTACTGCAAACAAGTAAGAGAGAAAATGAGGGAAATACTTGTTTAGTTGGGTTTGGTGGTTTTTTCCCTGTGTCTAGAGAAGTAGAAAAAAGGATAATCACCATTTTAAATGCCTCACAGTAATTTTTTTAACTACCTCTAACCAAGAAACAGTTAAAAGGTTCTCTTGCATCCCTTCTTTTGGAATGAAGTATAGGCTGACAAATTAAATTATGAAGATAGCACTGTGGATAAGAGTTAAAACTATTTGCGTAGGATGTGTGTATGGAAAAAAAAATATTGAAAAAGATAACTCTTAATTCTTGGGCTTGGGGGGTGGTGGTGTGGCTTTATATACTTTTGTTGTTGTTAAGTGCACTGTTTTTAAAAGCAAGTCATTGAGAGATTAATGGGGGTGGACTTGAGACTCCCTGGTGGCTGATTTGGAGTCCAACATGCATATGTGGTAAATGCCAGGTCCTCCTTCCGTAGACCTTTCAAAGGGAAGATATTTATATCATCTTCTTGTAATTACTTTGACAGGGGCTTTGAAAATAATCTCAGATTGTGGGATAGGTTTATATTTGATTCAACCTAAATAAATTTGGGCTTAGTCAGTCTCCTTACAGTGAGACCTGCAAAATAAAAGATGAAGAGATGGTGGTGATGATTCAGCACGTGGGATTGCTCTGACCGGGTCACTAAGAAAGGGATGCCCAGGAGCGTGAGTGTGGACAGGGAACGAAGGATATCAAGGCTTTAAATGTCTGCTGGGGAACGGGCTGTGCTCTTGGTGGTGTTAAATTAAAGCTGAATTTCCAATTTCAGTATAGGTAATTGAAGTTACTTGTGCCAAGAGCTTGCCTTCTCTGGCCTGTGCCACAAGTATTTCAGGGGAGAAATGACTTAAATGCTGTTCAAACTGAAAGCATTTTGGAACAGCGAGACTTCTCCATATCTGAGAGGGAAACAGGAATTACAAAGGGAAAGAAACCCACATTGTCAAGAAAGAGTGTGAGTTTAGAACCTAATTATACTGCCATTGAATCCAATAACAAGAATTCCTATTGATTTTAAAAGGAGTATGATTTGGCAACATTTCACCTCCTCAGTCTGCACTAGCTACTGCATAATGGTCTCTTTTAAACCAATTCATTTGTTTCCACCTTTATTGCAGGACAGAGTGCTTACAGCTGGCAGAAAAGGGGGAGGAGAGAAGCTGTTTTATTTATAACACAATTCAAATAAAAAAGTAAGCCAGACCATCACAAATACATTCAGAACTGCAGAAGAAGCTATTATTAAGGAATTACAATTTTTTGCCTTTCTATTCTAACCAGCTCTTTTTGTAGCTTTGACATTCCTAGGTTGCTTTCGTTTTTATGTAGAGCAAGACACGAAAACTTATGAAGTCTACACAAGTCTTATTGGGCATTTTGTGTGTTGAAGCTGGGCTTCACAGCAGTGTTATTGTTTGCTTTGGTTTTGCTTGTATTTAGTATGTAGCTTTTAAAAGCCCTTCATGGCTGGAGAGTTTTTATTGTAAACATAAAACATTAATTTAAACATTAAAAATTTTACAACTGCTTTTTAGTACATAAATTTTCACAGGCACTCAAAGACAGTAATTTTTGTTTTAATATTTGCTTTTTCCCAACTGCTCCAAAGTTGCACAGAGAGGGGAGGAAAACAGCATACTGATAAAATACTTCGTGTTTAGATCTTCTAGCTGTAAAAGCAACATTCTTAACACAGGGGAGAATTCCTATTAAGTAAGGGATAAATATTAGTGCTGCCAAAAAAAGCAAACATTCCCACAGTTGGGATTTTGGGGGTGGGTGGGAAAGGTGCTTGGTTTTCCTCCCTTAAACAGTTTTTCAGCAAATAAAAAACATTTTATTATTAAAAAATATTAAAAAGCAAGAAAAAAAGCAAGTCCATCTGCTCATAGACTACAGCATCACAATCATTACTCTTCATGTGATATGTCCCTCACAACAGGGCCTTTAGAAACTCTTTCCAAAGCCCAAGACAATAATAAGAAAGAAATAAATAGAAATTGTATAGCACTGTTAATGTTTGGAGTTTTGTGGCAGTACAGAAGACAGCTGTATGAGATTCAAAAGCAGTGGCTGTTAGGTTGCCCTGATCTGACAGGAGGTGGTTGCTTTATGAAAGGTGCGTGCTTAATTCTCAGCCATGTAAATTGGAGAAGCTTCATTGATTTGAACGGGTTTGCAGGAAATTATAACAGAAAATCAGTTGTATGCAGTAAGTAGCTTTTAATGTTTTTTCCATTGGAATTTAGATTTGGCACAACTCTGCTCAGGGAGAGCTGCAATCAAGTGGCATTTGACATTATTTTGAACTTCCATAATAAGTGATGGAAGAACGAATCTAGGAGGTGGTGTCACTGGGTGCAGTGGTGTTTCCTAAATTAGAGTGGATCAGTAGTTCTTGTAGTGTATCAATGCCATCATTTTATTATAAAAAGCAGGAGCTGTAGGTGCTCTTTATATTACAGGTATTGGTCTCTGGTTATAATAAATGCTGAGAATGGAAACACTTAAGGATAGGATGTATTGTTATAAGCAGTGCTGAAAAAGAAACATGGTTTTATCCTACCATATGTGTCCAAACTAGAACTAGAAAACCAGCCAGCTAGCAAAACTAGGAAGTAGATACTTTTTGTTTCCAAAAGTACTTGAGCTGGAGAGACAACGTGGTCAAGCCAGCCCTGGGGTTAGGAGAAGCATTAACCAAATGAGTGCTTTGTGAATGAAATGGCACTTGGGTCTTGCTTAGAAATGTACACCAGACAAACTCTTGTCCTATCACATCGAAAACAATGTTTTTTATGTATTGGAATACTGGGGAACATCTGATGGTTTTTTCTGGTCTTTTCTATACTTCTGGCTTTTTCTTTGATGGAATAATTTGTAGAGTGACTGATATTACCCCTGCAAACCTACTAGCAAACTCAATTTCATCAGCAATCAGTCAGTTTGAATTAAAAAATGTGATTTTTTAATTAAAACGTACACATACTGGATATAGACTACTTTATGTGTATGCTTAATGTCCATTTGAGTTTCATGTAATGGTATTATTAAATCCCCGTGCAGATACCTTCATGTAACACAGCAAATAGGTACAACAGGGAAGAATCTTCAAGATACTACAACATTAACAGAAAGATTCATCTTTGTATATAACATGGATTTTGCTGGATAAGGTGCTGAACAAATGCCTTCTGCTTTTCTCCGTGTCACTGAATTTGTTTTATAGTCTGCAGAAAAAAAACAAAACCAACAAATTAAGACAACAACAGTATTGCTTACTTTTTTCAAAAGTAAAGGAAAAGCATATTTTGAAGTTTGCAGGGGCTGTTGAAATTTCTTTGACATTGTTTGTTATTATGTATGTATTCATGGTACAGAATCGAACAAGTCAATCCTGGACTGTTTGGCAAAAAAAGTAGAAAAAGCTCACAAACCATCAGTTGGCTTGGCTCAGAAGGATCTGTTGATGGAAATGCCTGGGAAAGGCATTTAGTGTATGTTCACCAGTGTTCTTTCATAAATAGTACTAACTCAAAAAGCAAAGTAATATGCAAACCCATCTACTAGTTTTAAAAATAATAATAATGTGAGAACATGTGGTGCTACATGTGGTGGTATTGGATCAGGTCAGGGAGGCTGTTGGTTCAGTTTCCTTTAGCTACTAAATAACACATGTAATCCTGCACTGATCAGTTGTTAAGTCTCTGCCTTCCTCTGTTTCAGAAATCTGAAATAAAATTATAATCAGCTTTCAGTTACCCAAATTGAAGCCAAAATGCAGTCGTGGTACTGCTCACCTGTGTGTCTGGCCAGGTTCATGCTGATGCAGGTCTTCCGATACTCACAAATCCTTTTTTCAATGCTGTAGGAAAGCCGTGGCAATGAATCTCTTTCCATGTTTTGCCCCTGTGCCATTTAAGGAGCATGTGCACCAGTTATTAATTTCTGTACTTGTCTTTCAAGCTTGAGTAACTAACTCCAATATCTGGAAAGAGCTACACAAGTAGTGTTATTCATTAGGACAGGTGGCTCGAGCATGGGATAATCACCGTTGCAGATTTATTCCATGGAGGGATAAGCAGAACTGCACAGTGTGGCCAGGTTCCCAGCAGCAGTACAGGTCAGGGAAGTGGCACGAGTCTTGTTGAAGTACTGAGACAAACACGCTGGCCATATTGCTGTCTGCAGGACAGCTCAGGTTCTGGTGATATCTCGTGCAATATCTCTTACATAAGAAGTAGTGGAAAATATTTCACAAATAAAAAATCATGAGATAAACAGATTTTTTTTCCAGTCCAGAATGGTTCTGGAGTTAAGAGCCTGGACAAGTACTTCATGAAACACATTAAAAGAAAATGAGTAAACTGTCTGAAGTACTACAGGCTCCAGTCAAAGAAAAAAGTGAGAATGGAAATCTTCAAACTTTTAAGGAATTTCTTTCAAGTGCTGTTTTTCGTAGCTATGGGTCACAGATAGACATATATGTTCAAAATTTGTACATGTAAACAGAGATGCAAGCTTAGTAGAAAATCTTTTCAGTGAGGGGAGGCGATATGGAGAGAGGAAGTACAGTGATGGTAGGAAATCCCGTAATCACAGAATAAAGCTTCTCCACACTCAAGAAGTCATGGGGCTGAAGAAAGACTTATAACAAAGTTGTAGGAAACCTTATTTTTCATTGGCTTTCCTATAATATTTATTTTCATACATATATGTATCTGTGTATGTGCCCATGTACATATTTTGTCTATACACATAAATGCATATGTATAACACATGCATATATGATGTGCACATATTTATTTTAAGTAAGCACTGTTGCTTTAATATAGTGTGTAAATGCCTGGTTACAGGTAGATAATATAACTGGCTCACAGAACAAGTGAACATGTAATTTTTTGTTGCTGTTAGAGTGTGCAGCTACAGAGCATTTGAATCACAAGCTTCGTTAATTGTGCATCCAAAACCTGTGTATAACCACATCATAAATACATGTGCATAATAGAAATTGCATGGGAGTTGTTATCAGGACTTGATATTAGTACTTATAACTTAAAGAACTAAGATCATTAAGTCCCCAAGATTTTCACTGGCTTTGGACACGTGCCAAACTTGCTCATGATCTTCTCTCAACTCGCTGTGGAGGAACTGTCCAAAGGTGAGTAGAAATTTTGGTTTTTTTAAAAATACCATTTTCTTTGCTGCTTTAAGAGCAATGTCTGCTGTCTTTATTGCTTCATCACAGTAAGGTTGAAGTGTTTGTGTTTCCTCTAATCAGTTTGTAGTAGACCCTCAGTACTCTAGGTTAGGAAAGATTAAGAATTCTTTTGAAAGAAAAGCACTGCAAGCACCAGCAGCTCTGATCAGCTGTTTTTTATTAATCTGCCTGAATTTCCTTGGCACGTCTTCTCTAGTAGTTTAGTGGAGAACTGAGTTTTCCTGGAGCATTTGTTGTGTTTGCTTGAGCAGCACCTTTTGACTTGCAAACAGGGAGCACGTCCCTCCTGCCAGAGCTAGTTCTGTGTTGGTTAAACTTGTGGTCTACATGAAAAGTCTCTTTGTGCTAACAACAGGAGCCTGCCTTTGTGGTTTGTGGTAGGTGAACGTTTTTTGACCTCATAAACTTTGCTCCTCTGTCCCGTGTGTAGTGGGCTTTTAACAGTGAATATACTTGGAGAAAGCTGAGGTCCCAGATAGCAGTGTCCTTGTATGACCAAACAAAGCACAAAATCGCCGCTCTTCCGCTGACCAGCTGCTGCTTTGCTTACAGTTTGGATGTTACAGACAATGATTTGACAAATTTCAGAAACTTGTGGTGATTTATACCTGAGTCAGTAGTTAAATTAAGATGCGACTGGCAGGTGGTGAACTTGTGTGATGAACTTTCATGTTTTGATATAGACCTGTAATTTCACAGAAGCTTCCAATCCACAAGCATCCTGTCTAGAGGGCTGACTTCTCAGATACCACTCCTCAATAAAGAAATACATAAGAGATTGCATGAATAAACAAATACTTTGGTAGGAAGCAAAGGCACAAAAGAAAGTAAGTAATAACGTAAAATTAAGTAAGTAGTAGTAAACACTAAAAAGTATTTGTTGTAATACATATTAAGCCTTGTGGTTTTAGCTTACTTACTGCTCTTAAGTTACATTGCACAGTCCCAACACAGCATGCTCCGAGGCTGGCAACTTTACATGCGAAGTAAAATACATGTAGCTATATTAACTTGCTGAAAGTTCAGACAAAAAAATCCATGGGTGGCTTCTTTGTTCACAGCACTTCTTTGGATTTTTAAAAATGGATATTTAGATGTTCGTTCAGACCTTGTAATTCTTGGCATTCATATCTCATAAGTGCATCCTTTATTTATTTTCCATTAAGGCAAATACTGCGCTATTCTCTTACCTTTATAGTATTTCTATCGTGCTTCTATTATTACATACAATAAATGAAAGCACAGTTATGTTAAATTTTATCTAGCTGAACAGTAAGGCAGATACGTGAAAGAAAAATTATCCTGTGTTTTCTCATATTGAACTTCTTCCAGTATATTCTGTGGCAGTGGAGTTAATTCATTTGCTTGGGTTGTGTTCAGTTACCAAGCAAGTGATAAGCATTTTAATACTCAAGTAGCTTTTTTTACACTGACATCTTAGTGAGGTGCTTAGTTTTACAGAATGCTGATAGATCTGTTGTAAAAATGAAATAGTAAATCTTAATGTACTAAACTGAATTTATTATCCTTGATGTCTGTTTCCAGGGGAAAAAAATTTAGATCACTTTCAATGTTTTACATATTTACTGGGTGAAAACTTAGCTTACCATGTCCACAGCAAAATTCTTCTGGGTGCATTACAGTCATGAGATCACATGTGGAGTTTTTGCCTTCTGGTTATCTATTAGAAGGTAGATTGTAGCTGAGCAGTATTAATTTTGACGGAAGCAAGTAGGACTGCATCAGTACAGACGATCTTTGTGTGGTGTTTGTATAGAACAGAGCTTATGACCTTGTTTTTCTTTTTTCTACAAAGAAGTTTTTGGATGTCATCATGAATAATAATTCATTACTTGTATGAGAGAGACAACAAAGATTTCTCAAGTGTAAGAAAAAATGCAATAGCTTGCTTTGTTTGACCAGTTTTGCGCAATTGTATGCAGGAAGTGATTACCTCTTTGGTCTATTAAACAACAGAAATAGCACTGTGATAATCAGTTGAAAATTTGCCATTCAGGAAAATCATAAATTCCGTGGCTCTCTGCTAGATAATGTGGTTGGCACACTACTGAGATCAGATGATCTTCATCCAGTAAAGATTTAGCCCATCATGAACATATCAGATATGAGGAACGGTGTGACCATTCTCAGTCAAAGAAGGAAACTGAAATTCTTGTTTGCACAAAACCATTTTTTTTGTCTAAAAATATTTTCTTAAAGTATTTATAGCAAAGAAAGAACAACCCAAACCCCACTTTATTTCTCTCTTTGAATCTTCTTGATTTCATTTACTTAGGACTTACAGGCTGTGGGGGTGGGTTTAGAATTTATAATAGTTTGCAGGTGGTTCTCACTGTTTTTCTTTCCTTTACTGTCTTTTTGTTTCTTTAAAGAAAATCTCTGTTGCAAGTGGAGTTGAAACTTGCGAATGAAACAGAATGGTTTATCCTGGCAAGGTAGGAAGGAAAGACAAGGGAAGAGAAACAAAAACAAAAGGCAAAGATTGAATATTGGTTCTGTTAATTAAGGATAGCAAGTAATTTATATCTGAATTCAGTTATACAATTCTAGCAAGAATAGTGTTGAAAACTTACAGATGGGAAAATATTTTCTTAGGTAAGACTAAAATTTTAGTTCCAAGATAAACCTAGTTTTGACCTTTGTTTTGTGTGAAAATCTGTTTTCTCCATCACATTTGCATTAGAGAAATGTGTCCAGCAGAGTCTGCCCAAATTTTACACATATAATTCAGAGTGGTTTTGATGTGTGGGATGTATTTTTTAAAAAAATGATTGTATATCCAAGGTTCATTGAGCTGATAAGATTCTATTATCCTGCCAAATATTTATTTCTGTTAAGTCTGAACTTTCCATATTCTGGTGATTATTTCTTATGAGTCAATCATGTAAGTCAATCAACATATGTGTTCTTCCCATCTTAGAAATATCCCAGAATCTGAATTTAATTTGAGGCCTCCAGAAGTATTAAGCTGGAGCCACTTCTTTGATGATGAGTTTTCTCTAGCTCAGCTTGGGAAGTAGAATTACTTTGCAGCAACGTTCCACCAGCTCTGTGTTGCACTGTCACTACTTACAGATGGTTTTTACTCAGTTTCAGTAGGCGACTACTTCATCCAGTTGTAAGAGCGTTCTCATGTTGCTGCAGGGATGGTTTGTATTTGGAAAAAACCCAACAAACCACCGCTATGGTGGATACCCAAGTGAAATTCTCTGAACATTTCTTGTATTTTTGCCTTCTTTTTTTATTTCCACTAGCTTTCTGGGCACCAGAACGCAACTGGGTGGACTGCATGTGACTACTGTTGTGCAAGCTTGGCTCCCCACAAGTCCCATCTGTTTTGCTCCCTGAGTTAACAGGAGGGCTCATTTAAGAGCAGGGCAAAGTATTTTTCCTACTTTGCAACCCGATGACTCAAACACATCCATGTTTCATGTTTTATCATGTTGCATAAATAATCTTATCTATCCCTGCAGTATTTCTGTTAGCTACATCATTGCTAAATTTTGTAACAATATGCCCTTTGCAGTAAAATGTCACCAAAAAGTTATATACTGTAATAATTTTCATCTGTTTCATAAAGACAGACAATTTTTAAGATTCATGTTCATTTCATCATTGAAATCCGAGTCTTTCTACATTAATTTATAATGAAACCTCATGCTCCCTTCTACATTGATCACTAATTTTCTGTCTTCTTGATATGTGTTAAAATAAACTATAGATATAAAGGGCACGTTATATGCCTGACACTGTTGAGTTAAATAGAACATACTTCTGTAACTCATCCCTGGCCTTTGTTTCACAGTGAAAATCCTTGAAACCCCATTGCAAAAGGTGGGCTGCATTTGCCACACAGATGATTCGATGTGTTTCTTCATTTCTGTCTCCAGATAACCTGCATAACAGGAATTTCCAAAGGCTGGCCTGCAGCCCACAAAGCTTTTGAATGCAAGCTGCAAAACAATTTTCAAGTTGAATATAAAAATATTGTACTGCAGCTGAATAGTATTGTGTGGCCCTCAAATCAAAATCGATGTTGAAAAAGAAAGGATGGTATAGGTTAAGAACATAACATGAAAACCAATACAAAGGATGTGAACTGAGGTGTACCTCGTTTATTATCCTACCTGACAACAGTGAATACCAGCTGCATTTACAAACAGTAAAGGTCCGTCAGAGACTCACAGGGAGATAATCTGTCCTGGAGCACTGGCTTGCATCTCTAATACAGTTAGAGACTGATTTAAGTCATGAAGCAAGAAGTTCAGTGTATTTCCAATTGTTTTCATTAACAATGGTAAACCTATTGAGCTGACTGCTACAGTACAGTTTTACTGGAAAAATGTCACATTTGTGAACTTTCCAAACACTGGGCGACGTTTTCTGCTCTGAGGCAGTCCAGAGGAGATAGCCCTGATATACTTGGAATAGAAGGGAATTACATTTGAATGTCGCCCAGTGCAAATAGCAGTAGTGAAGAAGGTAAAGCTTCAGAGGTCCCCTGGTAAGTAAATTTTCCCTAATTACATTTCATGGCAGGAAACACAGATATTAGAAGTGCCTGTTGAAATAATACAGTATTTAAATTCTGATTAATCCATAGGCCAGGCAAGAACTGTACATTCAGTACATGTCTCCAGAATGAAAGCTCTGCTTGGAAAGAAAAAAAGAGACAAACATCCACTTTAAATAGGCAGGTTGAATTATTTCAAACACTAGTTGAAATGTGGTGGCAGAACATAGGTAAGTTAAGCCAGTAGCTATGAAATTACCAAAAGTGTAAAACATCATCACTAATATATCTTTCAGGGATCTGAGGCAGAATGATTTTTAACTTGGTTTTATTCCCTCCTCCTGCTTAGGAAAACTTTTTTTTTTTCTTTTCTTTTTTTCCCCCTCCAGAAATCCTTTGACAAATGCATATTAATAATTTACCAGGACAAATAATTATAGATAATATGGGTACTGCAAAAATATTTATTTTCTGGTGGGGTGATAGTTCATCCTAGAATAGGTTTCATTAGACAGCTGTTAGTTTATTTAATCTTTGCCAGTAACTATTTCTAAAGCATTTTTATTTTGCTGTGGTAGAAGCGTGTGTCCTTTTTTCAGCCATGTTTCCTTTTGATTTTCAATAACCCCCACCAGCTTCTGGAAGGTGTCCCATTAATGCCGAGATGCCCAATTACTCATTTAATTTGTGCCTGCATAATATTTTATGATCTTCCCTGTTTGTTGGATTGTAGTGCTGAGAGCTGGAGTTCCCATGTATCGACATGCTGGGGAAGGATAGGAGGGATGTGCAATCCCTTCACCTACCAGGAGTTACAGCTTCTGGAACGTATAGGAGAAATTGATGGGAAGGACTCTCCCTCAGTTTAGCCAGCAGCCTTCTCATCACTCAAATCCTCCCAATCGAAGCATTATTTTCTAGATGCACTACAAGTAGACATCCAACAGACAAGTCCCAGTAATATCTAAAAATCCAAACCTTTGGAGTAAATGCATACAGTACCTAGATGTTTGCCTTTCATATGTCAAATACATAATTAAGAAGATTATATTTATCTCAGTTCATGTGGGAAATCCTCTTCTAGGTATTACAAAAGCATTCATCAAAGTTTCTACCATCACCTCATAGTACAAAATGTGAATTTTAGACTTATTTTTGCTGTAGACAAAACACTGACCGAAGTCTGATTATCTTGGACATATTCATTGTCTTTTTTGTGTAGAACTATGGTTTTAAATTGCAGTGCAGTTAAAAAAAAATATCTGAAATGTAGAATATGATACATAAACGCTGGAGTTAATCGGGTTTGTTGGTAGAACATTAGGTCAGTTGGTGTTAGTGATATATAAGTGTGCATTTATTTCACGTATGGTAAAAGAAGGATACCTTAACAATATTCTTGGTTGCCATTAGTATCTTTGGGTGCATGCTGTGTAGCTGCAAGTACAGTTTTAAAACTTGTGTTTATTTTGATGGCTACTCTGCTCCACGGCAGACCTTTCCTTAAGGTTGTTTCATTTGAAGCTTCAGTAACGATGGTGATAACACTTTACTTCTCATGTCTTAGTTTCATGTTTCCATGTACTGGTTTTAAATGAAGCAGAAAGCTTTGTATTTTGTGCTGATGGAACCGATTTACTACTATTCCCCATGTTTTAGATCTGTAATCCCCATCTACCTTCATCTGTGTCATTTGTCTTTCTCTTAGAAGTCCAGGCTCCCATCATTTGTTTCTAGAGGACAGGGAAGGAGTTTCCTTCCATGTGTCCTCGTGATGGGTGACTATGGTTTTCATTTAGCAAACTACCAAAAATTATCACTGAGAAATTTCTGAGCATTTTCTCATGTTCCTGCTTGAATAGAATGAAGGGCGTTGCTCATAACCAAATGATGGGTCCTTGATAGGAGTTGTAACACTTAAATGCCTTTTAATGTCCTTATGCCTGGAGAAAGCAGAGGCTCATTAAAGTGTAACCATTTCCATGGGTAAGTTTTTCACTTACACTAGGAGTTTATGCAGTAAAGATGCGTTTCTTTGCTGGCACGTAGCATGCTGTTTATACACACTATCCTTGTTACAGGGCAAAAATCAGCTTCAGTACCCAGAGTTCTCAACTATGTAAAGTTTTGTGGGGTTTGCAGCTGAGTTTAGTCTCCAGTTCTCTGTTCACACTAATTTGGAGAAATATACAGCAGCAATAGTATGGTAAAAAGGGATAATTATGACTGTTTCAAGACTAGCTGTTTCTGGGAAATATGCCTTAGTCATATGTGAGTGATTGCAGTGAATACAGGAGAAAGTGGATAAAATTCAGCGATCTGTGCTATATAGCTTAAATTTAGAAAATTGAATGCACCCTATCGGTCTCGTAATCTGGTTAGAAGGCATTTCGCTTTCCATGAGCCAATATAAGTTTTTGGCAGCACAGATTTTGTGCAGAATTTTTCTAAAGCAAATATCATCAAACTGGAAATAGTTTTAGAAACTGAGTTGTGCTGCATACAGTTTACAGCACCTGTTGTTTTCTAAAAGATGTAAGCAATGGATAAAGCAAAAGGATGAAGCAAAGGAAACCAAAGTGCTCTGTGACCTCTGGGTGACTTCACTGATGTAAATAAGTTGCTTGGGATTTCTGTCATTACAGATGAGAACAGAGCTTTCCCCTTCTGGTATGGGGAAGGGGCTCTGTGACTTGATCTTGCGCTCCAGCAAGCAGAGAGAGATTGGAGGGGAACGGCTAGTACACTGACCGATGAAAATCTATGCATGAAATAATTGAAGTGGTAGGTAAATATGCAGATTATTGTTCTGATAGGAATGGTAAGAGTATTTTACTGGTTTCAGAGCTGAGAAGAACCTTTTTTCTAAAGCTTAAGCATATGGGGTTTGAAAAAAAATATCTCAAGAACTCTGAAGGATGGTGATTAATGACCTAATTAAAGAGACATAGTTGGTGTACTTAAACTGTGCATCCCTGCCCCCATCCAATAGAGAGGCTACTCTGAAATTATGATAGTATGCTTCCTTTTTGTTAGCAAGACACTGTTAAATGGAATGGCACCACCTGAGAAGGGCAAAATACTTTGTAAAAATTCTTTGCAGCGCCCAAATCCCTTCAGTCAAGCACCTGTTGCAGAATCCACATGAAAGGAGTGGGGAAAACTTGGTTTCCTAGTTGGAGTTGGAGAACATGGATTTTACAAAACTCTTGGAAAGAATTGTAAATGATGCTCCTTGAAAAAGGCAATGTCCTATGTTTACTTGGCTTTGCAGAACAGCTACCTTCTGCCACCTTGGCAGTGTTTGTTCACTTTTAATAGAACCTGCATATGCATTATGAAGAAAATAGGGCAGGAAAAATCCTGTGTAATTGTGTGGCACTCATTTTACCCCAGAAGTTGAATCTCCTCACAGAATCCCATCTTTAGATATATCTTCCTTCATATGGTACAAGTAAATGTATTTGAATATGTAAACAGGGGAACCTCTTTGACCTATATAAACTAGGAATTCTATTCCAAAGTTATTGAAATAATATCTCAAACTGCCATCCATCTGTCCTTATTAATGAATGTACAGCCCAGAAATTATTTTAACTTCTAAGTATTTGAGTAAATTGCTAAGCTGTTAAGATTACCTCCCATGTTGAGTAAAGTGGCTTATTTTCCATGTGGTAATAAATGAAGGTAATTTAATCATAATCAGTAAATGACCTGCAAAATTTCATTTTGGAGTGAAGCTTTTTTAACCTATTGAAATGTAAAAGTACTTTTAATTAGGTAAACCTTTCCTCCTCATTTAAGGCTGCCTGAATGGGCTGAAATCTCACTTCCCAGAGTCTCAGTTTAGAGATCTATTGACATCTTAGTTCTAAAACCACTTTAAAATGTGGTTTTTAATGTAAAAACTAAAAAAGCCTTAGAAGTGGAAGTGTACACACACTTACTTCTTAATCTGATGATCCCAGAGCTGATACCCTGGGGGCACACTTCAGGGAGAAAAAATCAAGGAAAACCTCTGATTTGTTCTGCAACATGAACGCGCTTGTTACAGGCTTATGATTGCTTACGCCGAATAAAAGTAGGTGAAAGAGCGTGAGGAAGGAGTCCACGTAGCGTGGCACTAACACAAGCACCAGTTCTCAGAAGCAGGTAGTCATACCTGTCCATTTAATTTAATCTGGAATTTCTTGCTGTGGCAAAATGCCCAGAGAAGACCTCAGAGGTAGCATAACCTGCTGCCAACTGGCAGAGTGAAAACTGTCCATCAGATTCTGCCCCGTTGGCAGTATGTGTGCTAAGGAGTGGTGACTTCTTTGCCCTGGTGCAACACCAGCTGTACACAGCCCTTGGTGCTGCAGCACACAGGCTTCCTAACCACAAGCATTTGTTTTCCTTATTTTAGTGAGTTTTATGGTTCACAAGGGAGAGATGAAACTGGCCAGTGATCTCCAAATATTTGCTCTCCAGTTCTCGTGCTTTGTCAATACATTTGAGCTTTATTTTTCGGTATTTCTGATAGTACAGCTCTGTGTCTTCCCGTCTGTTATTCCAAACAGACCCTGAAGCCGTAGAATGTAGAAAATACATTCAAAGGAAGATGGACCGTTTTATTCTGGTGTCTGAACTGTGAATGTTACACGTAAGAGTTCAGAGACATTAGATTAATTGTTCTTGTTTTCTGGCACTCTGGTACTCTCCCTCAACCCAGCCCAGTATGTGTAGTTATTTTAATAAAACATGATTGCAGCTTTTCAGCCTTTTGACTAACATGAAGTGTCATATCAGCTTAACAGCTGATGCATCTTCAGTCTGAAAAATGTATCATGCAGGGGGAATTGGTTCAGATTTTAATGGGTCTTTGGCGTCTCTGAGTTCTGTTTGCTTGTGGTCTTATTTTACACTGTTTTATTTGGATGGAAGCTTTCTGTGTAGTTCAGTGATTTCATCACCTAGTTTCTGTTAATTAAGCATCTTGACTGATTTGATAGCTTATGAATTCTAAATCAGAAATGCCTAGGCAGACACTCTTTTTGTTATCCTTATCAATAACACGATACTTAAGCTTTTGCGGCAATAACACGAAAAACACAGGGTTTTTCATTCCCCTCTGTCTTCTGTTAGCACTCCATATGGTAACATTTAAGTGTGTTTCTCAGGCAAAGACTGTTGTTGCTCACCAGACTGGTCCCTTCAGGTGCTGGTCTCCATCTGTGGATTAATTCACTTCCATCATTCTTACCACTGATACTGGAAACAGCTGTTGCCTTTTCCTTAGTGGCACGCAGGTCAGGAGATGACCTTAATGAATGAGCAAGCAAGAACGTCTATCTATCAGCCTGTCTGTCTGTCTGCCTTCATTTTGCTAGAGCACCATGGTATGAACTGACCAATTCCTCTACATGCCTTTTATCCTGATAGAAGGTAGGGGGTTTGGTTTTTTTGTTGTGGGTTTTTGTTTTTGTTTTTTTTTTAATTGTAATGGTTGTAGTACAAATAATAAATGAACACCAACCAGTGGAAATTTGAACGTATGTATGAATATAATGCTAGTGCAGTTGTGCTAACATGTTCAAATTCTCCTCTTTGTCAATTCTAAATCTTTTTTTGTGAATAGACATTATCCAAGTGTGAATGAAGTTATATTTTAACTAGAAAAAAATGCAAAACAATATTAAGTGTGAACATAACCTCACTTTAAAATAGATTAAAAATATTGTTGGATGGAATATATTCTTTCGTTGCTGCCCTACAAATTCTAAGGTCAAATACTGAATTTATCACTCTGTTCTTACTTGGGGAAAAACTGCTATGAAATGGAAATTCTGACTATTTAAGGATCTGATCCTTCTTGTGTTTTATGGCAAAAGAGGTTCTTTCGTAACCTGTTCTCCTTACCACAAGGAAGCTGTGGGCGTGATTTCTTGACAAATGCTGCAATATTCAACAGGATGTCAGAATATGAACTTAGTTTGTACCTGGAAGGTGTTTGAGTATTCTTGCTCCGTAAAGCTATCTGAAAACATCTGATCTGAGAAAATGTCTCATTGAGTATTTATAGAGACGGTACAATATTCTTAATAATCATGAGGGGTTTGCTTGTTTTTCTCTTCCTTTTCAGTTTTCAGTGCAGTTTAGCAAAAACATTTGTTGGTAAATGGTAAAACATGTGTAAAACCAAAGGGTGTTCACCATCCAAAGATATTTTAGGGTTATCAGTCACTCTGCTTAACTTCCATTTAATATGGAGTAATTGTTGCAAAACTAGTCAGACTTTGATGAGTTGTTCTCCTGCACTGAAGCATGATGGAGGAAGTTCAGGTGGAATAAGATCCAAAAAGGGGATGCTGAAGTTACACAAATTCAGCTTGGAAATGGGGTGGAATTTTATAATAGGAAGGTTACTAACTCTTGGGGGAAAAAAATGCTTTTGTGACTGTGTGTTATATTTTCCATTATTTGAATTTTTAAATTAAGATTAACATTTCTGTATGAAATGAAATAAAAACAATCCCCATTAGCAAAACAAAAAAAAAAATCTGAATTTTATGTAGGAATTTTTACCTGAAATTCAGTGTGGTTGGATGATTATAGGTAATTACCCCTACTGAAAAATAGATCCATCATTAATAAGCTTTTTGACATTTTAGATTTTAAAAACTGAAGCAATATACATTTAATAGAGTATAGATTTCTCTCATTGCTGTCTTTTTTTTTTTTTTTTTTTTTCTGGATAGCCCAGGCAAACAGCACACATCACTGACTGCAGGAGTGTTTTTAAACAGACTAATTGAAATTTAGATGCATGGAGATGTAGATTATGATCTAGAAAAAATAAATCCTAGTTCTTGTCAATTCGTGAACTGCATTGTTTTTGTACGTTAAAGGTGGACTGAGCTTGCCTACCTCAGCTCTAGGTAAATAATGTAAGGGCAGGTAGCTAAGGGAGGAGGGTGTGAAAATAGAGCCACAGAGCTACTGCCATAGTGGAACTGAAAAACAAAATATAAAGATGACTTATAGTTAAGGTGCAGCATTGTGTTATGTACTGATTCTGTATAATTTATAACGCAAATAGCATGTTTTTCTCATATTAAAGCAACGTGATAACTTGTGAAATTCTGTGTACAATTAAAATACATTTTTAAGAGGGATATCCCTTTTGTGGCAATGCACTGGTTCTGGCACTGTAAGTTTAGCTTTGAATTTATATAGATTTAGAGAGAGAGATATTTAAATTTCTGTACCTCTTAGGGGTAAATAAATATATTAAAATAAGCTATGGGTTGTATAGTACAGTATAACAATGATAAATGATGTTGTGTGTAATTTTTCTACTATTAACATAAAGTAATATAAACTGAAGGACACTAGTCTATTGAGAGAGTTAGTAGCTAATGTTCCATATCAGATGTGGACAATGTCAGGACTGAATACAGATTAGGCAGTGTCCTTTTCTCCCCAGGGGAATTAAACTTTGAGACACCACTGGCTGCCAATGGTTTTACTGCATTTTGTTGGTGCCTGTGGTGCCTTTCTTGGTCTATTAATTCAGAAGCTGTAAATGACAATGTGAGCAAAAAAGCTTTTCCAGTGGGATGCATTTCATTTATGTATTCTTGTATCTACAATACCTTTTCAATCCATTTTGTCACAATAACTGTTTAAAAAATTGGTTGGATTATCTGTGCTTTTGCATGAACCTTACTAGGAAGTTTCTTATTTTGTTTCTTTAGTTGTTTTTTCTTGTTTGTAGAAGGCAAAGTGATATGTTAGGGAAACTTAGAATAATCTGGGAACTTTAAATGTTGAAATGGATTTTCCCTACCCCCTCGTTTTCATGATTTATTAAAAAAAAATTGGTATTGTATTGTGAAACACCAGGAAAACTCTTGAAATATACACACACACTCAAATACACACTATATTTAATTAGAAAATACCTGTTTTAAACATCACTAGAATTTAGTAAATTTTAAGAGTTCTCTTGTGTGTGTTTTAGTGATTGCGTGTTTAAATACATTCTAATCAATAATATGATGTGAAAACAAGATTTGTTTCTAAGGGTTTTCTAATTGAAAACCATTTACTTTCTGAGAATATGATCTCTTCATAGGCTAATATAGTAGGCTGTCAGCAGCTGTGGTGAAGGAGTAGGGGCCATGCAGAAATTTTCACAGGTAAAAATAGGAATATTGGACGTAAGTTTGGAAATAGGTTTTGTGTAGCAAGAGTTGTAAGGTAATTAGATATCACATTTATTATACAGAAAGCGTGATGATGAAATCAGCAAAATCTGCACATGAACTAGACTTTTTTTTAATTCGAAATCTCATTACAACTAAACTTGTCTACGCAGCATGTTTGTAAAAAATTGTCTTTTACATCACCACATTTCATTTTGCTTAGAAAAAAAAAAGTGTGATCTTGTTACCATTTCACAGTTATCAAGGGAATACTATCTTAAGTATTTTTCATCTCCCTTTCCCAAATCCTAAATTCCTATGAAGCAGAAGCCCAGGTTTCTGCTATTGATGTGTGCATTGTTATTCTTCGGGTGGTCTTTGGTATGATACGTTTGTCATGGTTCATAAATTTTATTGTTGCACTAAAAACAGAGTTAGAATATCCTCAATGCAATTATAAAAATGTATTAAAACTGAGAAGGATAAAAATATGGTGCAAGATGAGCTTTTAATGATTGTATAAATGTTCACTGTTCCATGGAAAAAAGTGGAGCTTTTTGACAAGTGTAGGGCCAAATTTTTTGCTCCTAGAATTATGTGGGTTTTCAACATAGGAACTGTTTTAATTTCTGCTGGGAGAGCTGGAAGTGTTAAGGCTTTGAGAAGAAGAAAAACTTGTGCCTCCTTTTGATTTGTACCAGCATGAGGATATATCCCTTTTCACTGAGATGCTGGAAGTCCTCTGGAATAATAGGTTGCACTTTGCTTGTTCCTTAGTTTAGTATAGAAGGGAAATAAATGTTGTTGTGAACTGGACTGCACAATCCAAATTAGCATCCTTGGGAAGACAGAGAAGCAGACGGCTGCTGTGGAAATGATTTGCTGTTCTGTACTTTACTTTCTCTGCTAAATGGTGTGCACAAGTATCTCAAGTCCTATTGAAAATACTTAAAGTGAGAGGAAAGAAAACTGAAAATAGCACTATGAAAAATTGAAAGGCTTGGTCTGACCTGACTATGACAATTTTGGAAGGTGTTTTATGTGATGATAGAATTGCAGAGGAGATCTATCCTCACTAATACATGGTGCAAGAGACTCTTCTATTATATGTGATGACATACACAACTCTGTAGTACATTATTCATTCAAGGCCCCTTTTGAAAAGGTCTTATGTCCTATATAAAACAGGCTATTATGTGATGCATACGCAAAAGAGGATGGATGTGACATTCCTCTCAAACTATACAAACCCTTTTATCTGGCACTACCAAATACATATTATGCATTATTTTTGCCAGTAAAAGAACTTGAATTTAAAATTTAAAGTACAGTAAGTTTATGGTTTCTTAAAAAATGCTTGTTTGCAAAATTTAAGAGGTTTAATGTGAACATGTCAACAGACATAATCTATTTGGAAGGGTTTAGCAACATCATAAAATATTTTTCCTTCAATTAAGTTTTCATTTCTCTTCTTATTGTGCTTTTGAGTACCTTTTGTCAACATTTCTCTATTTACTGCTACATATCCTATCCACTTGTTCTCAGTCTAGCAGTATCTCCATAGTGAATTCTGTTGCTTGTGATATACTATTCTCATTCATTTGCATTTCAACATCAATTACCTGAATATAATGCTTGTCAATAATACTGAATACAGAGGAGTTGAATATATTCCCAGTAAGTTATACTAAATCATGTGATTTTTCTACCCCATGTATTACTGGCTCCATACAATTCTTCTTTGTGCTTTTGTGCAATATTGAATGACATTGTGCAAATTTTTCTTGTCCTTTTAATATTGTTAATTTGTCTTGTTAGAAGACATTTCAGTCTCTCCCTGCCTCGGAGTACGGACAATACATTGTCTGGGAGTTCAAGAACTTCACTTTGCCTTTTTTTCTTTTTGCAAAGAAGCAGTAATAGGGCACATCATTTTTATGTGCTTGCTTGCTTGCTTACTTACTTCTTATATATATTTTTATCTATATACATACACTTATCTAATCATACTTATCTTATATATAAGATATATATAAGAATCATACATATATATATATGTACACAAATCATACTTACTACAGTAAGCAAATGACGGCTGTTATATCATACTTTACATGTGGGTAACTAGATAAACTGTGGGGAGCTGGAAGGGTGCTAGTGATCAAGGTTGTTCAGCCTACTCAGTGCATGAACCTGGACCTCAGAGGAAATTACTGAGTGTTGTACTGTGTTTGAAATTCTTTGCCTAAACTTATTGGAAAATAAGGTAACTGATGGAGCTACATTTGAGAGCAAAAGTTATGCCATGGCCTCCAATTTCACCTGAATACTTGTTAATCTCTTCTTTGACAAATTTCTGACAGATTTCTTCCTCACAGCCACGTCAGAGGCAAATTCAGTGTTCTGGTGGACTGTGCAAAAAACTGGAAGTAGGGGATGGCAGACTGTGTATCTTTAACTGATAAAAAAAATGTGTAAATATTTTTTTCAATACATACATGACTACAGTGTTTATAATAGGTAAAAACCTTTGGGTAAAGGTAGTGAGCAAGATTTAAGTAGTGTTGTTAGAAGACAGGAACATAGTAATGCTAATGTTGGATCAGATGTTCGTGTGATTTGGAGGTGTTTGTTGGCATGAAACCAAATGACATCAAGCCAAACAAAGCCTTGCATTTTTAATTGCTAACTTCTCCTCAGTGCTATTCCCTGCATAAGTAGTGATGCATGAAAAAGTAGCATAAAATATCACAGAAGCATACTTCTTTATGGGTATGTAACTATAATAAAGACAGATATGTGAAGTGTATATATGTGGAACGTGGAGTATTTGTGATAAAATGAAAGCCTTGATTGGTGAAAGGTTGAGGTAACGGACTTTACAGTGTGTGAAACTGTAAATGCATTTTCAGATCATCCTGATAAGGACAAATAAATCATTGATACGATGCCACCTCATCCGCTGTTCTTCCGTGTTGCTTCTTGTATGCATTCTTTTCTGGCACTACTCCTTCAGACAGGATTTAAAAATTATTCTTCACCAATCTGCCCACAAAGCCCGACTTTCCATAGCGTGTACTCAACTATAGGCTTCCAGGGAAAAGAAAGAATTGTAGTTATAAATACAGATGTTGTATGCTGAGAAGTCTTTTCCGGGTGTAGAAACACTAATAGTAGCTTAATTGTTTGTATTTGAAATAGAGCTGCTAGATCAGCTTACACCTCTAATTTTCAATAAACGATTCAGTGAAGATGAAGCAGTAGGATTCACAATCTTTAAGAGCTTTAGTGGGAAACAAACTAAAAAATTCCAAATTAAAATGTGAAGCAGAGAAACTGAGAAGCATATAGCTTATGTAGAGACTAGAGAAATACATTCAAGTGTACACTTGAACTGTGACAACTTCTTTGAGAGCCCTGTAGCAGTGGGTGAAGTCTGACAGGCTCACAAATATCAGCACTACAGCTGCAGAGGTGAGAGATAACCCTTTTTGTACAGTCTGTAAGAACAGTCACTAAGGACCCACAGAATTATCATTGACTCCTTATCAGTGCTAAGCACCCTTTAACCCCAGGTTTCCTTGTGACTTTAAGGTATTTAGCAAAGTATTAATCACTTTTCTGGAGCAGGACTTGGAACTTTCAGTACTAAGTGGCTGCCAAATAAAGTTACTGCCGCACGCTCTACCGGGCTAGCTGCACGGTTAATTGAGCTACATTACATTGATTTCTGTGTGTTTGTCTGTTTTGCCAAGATATTTACATAATTAACACACATCTTTGTTAAAAGCTTAATGCAAAACTGACAGAATTCTCAGCCCCTCCTCTATGTATTTTCTACCAAATGCATTGCTCCCTCAATAATAAATTCAGAGGGCTGACAGTGTCTAAGTCTGCTGCTCCTTTGCCCTCAATTTCAGTGAGATGGGCCATTGAAAACTCATTACAAGCTGTTTAGACTCTGACTTTGACTTTTGCTCAGCAGTGAACAAAATTAACAGCTCTTGGAGGTAGCAAAAAAGGCACTGAGCCAAAAAAAAAAAAAAAATTGAAATGATGAGAAAATACATTCAATATTATCTCTATTAGTCATGCAAACAAGCTTAAATCCAAAGTACATGTGTTCTGCACATGGCTGTAATTGTGCAGCCTTTGTTGCTTTCATCTTTTCTCCCACCTTTTAATGCCACGTGAAAAGGCTCACCTGCATGGCAAATATACACCCTAGAATTTGCTTGCATGTCAAGCAGCAAGCCTCTGAGTGTAGCAGAATTGCTTCATAAATTTAACTATCACTTTCAAAATTCTGGTTTTTTCTAATTTAGTGCTTGATAGTTTTTTATGTGATAATTTTAAGTGCTGTTTATAGCAAAAGTTACCTTGATAGGTAGATTCATAGGGAAAAAGGTCTGTGTGTATCTGTCTGTAAGTACATCATCAATACTAAAATTGCTTTTAAAAACAAGGTATTTATTTTCACTAAACCCAAACCATTTGGCTCTTCCAATGATGAAAATTAAAGTCCTTTAGAATGTGAATGACAAAAGTATTTATTATATATCTTATAATGGCAGTCCACTTATTTTTCATTTCTAAGAAAGTGACAGAGGATTATTTTGGGTAACAAGTACAGACTCTGGTGGTAAACTTTAGGTCCTGATCATGTTAATTGTGAAACATTTTTGGCATATTATTCTGATAGTTGTAATGTTTCCTCGCAATCCCATTTTATTCTTTCATTTTGGCTTTTGGTGTTCTTTTTTGAGGAATTTAAAAAAATAATTGGGTAGTCAAGTAACATTTGAAATAGGTGCAGTAAAACCTTTGGGAAAGAAGTCAGCCAAAATAATTCATGAAACAAAGTTCTCTTTAGCTGGTGCACTACAGTTCCAAGCTGACGAGCAGTTGAGAGAAAGGCATTATATATACTAGAAAATAGTGAAAATTAATGGGTACTTTATGTACCAAGGTAAGCTTCACTCACATGCTACATTTGCTTTCAATGAAGTTGCGTTCTGGTCCCAGTTTTCCACGTTCTGTGACTGGAGTAAAACCTGGTCAAGCACCTTTTTTAGGAGCAGTCAGAAAGTTCAGCTGTAAGAAAGCACTGGAACTTGAAACCTTCCAAGTTTCCAGTTTTGTTCTTCTGATCCTTAAACCGCAGAAAGTCTGACCTTCACATCAGATAAGGTTAAAAATAGATAAAATAATATTTTTTTTCTGCTTATCAGTCATTATTTTGTTTAGTTCGATATCCCACTGCTGTATCCAGTGATAACTGCACATACTTGAATTCCAGTGTAATCACACTTCCAAGCATTCATTATGACTGTACTGCTGAATAATGTTTGGTGGTTTTGTGTTGGTGTTTTTTTGTGTGTGTTTGGTTTTTTTTTTTTGTTAAATAGTAGTGATTACTTCATCTTGCTGGCCTTCCAGAAATCTACTCTGCATACTTGATCTTACTTCAAAACTCCAGCCTTTTGTTCTGAAAAGTTCCTAACTCACAAGTACTCTAACCTTTTGCATTATACCTTACATCCATTAATGGATACAATAAAAGTTGCAATTGAAAAAAAAAAAAAAAAAAAAACAGATACAGAAAAGGCTTCTGTGAAAGAGTTATTGTAAAGTGAAGTCTAAATATTTCAAGAATTATTCCAGTTTTATATGGCAGTATTTGTGTGTACAGATACAGTGTATGTATTATATATATATATCTTTTTCATCAGTTTGCTTGCTTTTCTTTTTCTGTGAATGGCAAGAGGCACAGAGCTGGTGAAGGTCAGGCAGGAAACAGATTAGCAGCATCTTATACCACAATGTCAAAATACTTAAAAGTGTTTACAGTGCCCACTGACACACAATGAATTTAAGACTGGCAGACTGAAGCAGAAATAAAACTATTCCTATTCTTCTAAACCAGAACAGAGGCCTCGGTGGTTTATGGTTGTTTTAAGGTCCATTAATCCTTGAATCATGAGGCCGTGTAAAAAATGACAGCTTTAACATTCAGTCCCTGGGTTTATTTAAAATGTTTTTACTTCAACACTGTTTCTAATTAATAACAGTGGTTATGTGACCTGATTTAAATGTATCAGATACATAGGGCTGTGGATTCGCGTTCCTTCGTAGGACATTTTATCATTTATGCAGCGATGTGCAGCCCGAACTGAGTGGTGCCAACATTTCACAGGGAAGAGCTTACCCTAACAGAGAGAAAATCAGATACTGGACTTTAATATCTTTTGCACTTTCTATTTATGGAATTATTTGGGAGTCTGGGTAGAGGGAATATGGTTTTGAAACCAAATGACAGAGCAATTATAGAAGTGTGCATATGTATGTGCTCGTACAGCATATGTTCACGCTCAAGTTTTTTATCAATGTTTTTCTTTCAAGTCCATTGCTGATCCCTGAAATGTAAGTCCCTGGAAGAAAACATCTAGAAAAGCATTGTGTAAAATAATACATTGAAAACTAAATTGAATTCACTGATTTTACAGCACATGGCAGATGTGTTCTTGTAATGTAAACTGCAGTCTGATAGGAATGCTTTTGATAAAACTTCAGCAAAAGAGCATGTTATAACATCAGGATATACATTAGTGGAATCCACTAGCTTCTCTTTGACCCATGATCAGAATCAACAGAACAATGTTGATAAAAGTTTTAGGTTTATCTATTAATCGTTAATTCTCAAAAATACCGTCTCATGTGATACACTGAAAGAGGAGGTATTTTTTGTGCACAGGGGTGATTCCCTCTCTACCAGTTTTCTGCTTCTAAGCAGATGTTCACAGGGGCAGATATGTAGTCTTAACCAGAAAATATTTTTTTAATAGTAATTTCAAAGCTCTAAACTACGCAGTGTTAAATTGGCAGAAACAAAACTAACATTTGCCATGGATTAGTTCATAGTTCAACTAAAAGAACCCAGGCTCAGCAGGCTAGAAGGCATCTTATTTGCCAGGTGTAACTTTATTGTGATGTTGATCCCCTTGGTTGCAACAGGCTGCGTTAGGAGGGGCAACTGATCTGAGACCCCCACCAAGGCTGTTTTACTTACTAACAAATATAGGACAAATACAAGCAGCCCAAGTGAAAAGGCTATGGAATATAATCCTGTATTTGGGCACAGTAAGATTTTATGTAAAGCTTAAACCAGATGAAGTCACTCTACCTTTTAGGAATCTTGAGCAGATTTGGGTTTGTAGATGCTTTCCAAATAGGATATAAATCTTGAGAGATACTGAAGGCACTTAATGTCCTCAGCAATGACTATTTATCTCCCTTGAGTTCATACCAAGGCTGTTGTCTGTAATGTCCTTTCCCCCAGAATTTTTTTACCTTACCTCTTGCTCCTCCTGCCATTCAGGTACCATATAGGAACCTCCTAGCTGGCTGCAAAACATAAAAGTAACTTTTATGTCAATACAAGAATTCACTAGCTTATAACTCTATTCTAAAAATGACAAAAAATACTGTTTTGTGTTTTTTAATCTCGTTATTTAGGGCCCAAACTAAGCTATTCAGGACTGCTTACCGTGTCAGTTAACACCACCGATTACCAGGGGTATTGCTGAATTCCTCTTATCTGGTGAGATCCTTTACCTTCTATATTTAGGCATGTGGAAACACCCTCTTGAAAGAACAGCTTGGATTCAAAGATGACAAACAATAAATTTTTCAGTAAGGGTGGTTTCTCTGACATTGCTGTCCTCTCTTGTAGTATGATTGAATTCCATACATTAATTTCTATATAATCCTTATATTCTTGTGTGTTCTGTAAAAATGTAATTCCTATAACTAAATTACTTAGTCACCCTTAGCCCTTACAAACTTGTATTGGTATTAAGATGTTGTTCATTCCCATTTCTAAAAAAAAACAAAAAACCAAGAGCAAGTGGTTGTTTATTCTGTGAACAAGTCATCTTTGCCACTGAGATGACAGAAAGCGGGAATTAAAATTCTGCCTAGAAAAGAAATAGGTGGAAACAAATATAAAAGATACTCATGGGTGCATATGAGCGAGTCTTTATCTGATAAACTTTAACTATGAAAATTCCATCTGATATTTGGAATCTTTATAATTAATGAAGTTTATTTTTTCAGTGTAGTCAGCACAAAAGTTTGTTGAGAGACCCTAAATCTTGCATGGGAAATAGAAACAATAAAGGCATCAGTTAAAATAAATCTAAGACAAAGTTAAGAATAAAATCAGGCAGCTTGATTAAGATATGAAAGGCTGAAATACTTCTAGTGTTAAAATGACAGCCAGTGTTGTACCTTACTGAAGAGGAAATGGTACACTCTGCAGAGTTATGGTACTGCACCGTCTGTGGGTATCATTCTGTGCAAGTATCTGGGTGCTGCCAGAGGGCCACTGTCTTGGATCCTTATTACTATGTATATGGCCTCTTTCCACCATCGAGCATGGCATAACATCTGTATCATGTGAGCCTAAATGAGGCCATGGCACAGTTTTCATCAAACATTACATATATTGTAAGCTAAGGAAAGAAAAGCATGTGATATAATTGGCATTTTTCTGCAGAGCAAATGACACTGCTTTACAACTTATTTTCAGCAAGTGTTATGTGGATACTTTTGTTTCTGGGAAGTGACAGTGCCTCGTAAAGGAGGACAGTGTAAAGAAGATTAGCTTTTCTAGCAGGAGTAATGCCGTTATGACATTGTCTTGGACACTTTTCGTAGTATGCAGGAAAACCTGAGTCCATTTTTTTTAAGATAAATTACAGCACAAGAACAAAAAAAGACAAGTACTCTGTCATCTTGGCATAATGCTAGGGATTTGTGACTATCCATGCGTACTGCCTATACAGTGCTGTACATTTACCGAAGAAGAAATATTACTGGTCTGTACTGCTGCACCATGTTCAGAATACCATAGTTAATGTAGTGTCCATTAAAGTGTCTTTATTTTCAGTGGCTTTATCACTCTGATAAAAAGTCTTTGTAAGCTTTAATAGTATAGCAGATCAGCCCAGCAGAGAGTTGTTTTGCAAAATTGTTATAATGAAATGTCAATTTAAAAACAAAATCCTTTTTTGTTGTTAGGTTGAAACATTTATACAAATGTTAGCGTGGAGGTATTGCTGACTCTTGCACACCTATATAAACTTTTTGTTAATTGTGGGAGGAAAACGGACCTAGAATTAGAAGGTTATTCCTTGTAAACCTTGACTGTGTGACACTTTTTTTTAACTTTCCACAAGCTCCTGATGTTTACTTAGAAGTGTATTGTACTCCAGACACTAAAAAATTCTTGCAAGTATCATAATTTCAGACAGGGATATCTCTGTTCACTTTTTTATCTTTTCACTTCAAAGAGTTATAGCTCATTCAGGAAAAACACTATAGACATGTGAACATTCACGCTCATGAAAACTGCTATAGCCTCTTTGCTATTGAAACGTGGGGTCAATTTACTGACATCAAATGGTCCAGGTTTGCTGATTTCACTGAGACCTCGCAATCTCGCAGTGATATTGAACTTGGACTGTGATTGGGATGGAAAAGGAGGGCGTTTACTTTTTCTGTCCCTGATTTCTGCAGCTTTGCTGTAAAACCTCTGTACAACAAGGCTGCTGCTATCTAATATTTGGATAATTTCCCTTAAGGCTTAAGTCAACAGCAGATCGTTTAGTTTTTCCCATTCCCGGGGCTTCCATTCCTTCCTGTTTTGCCCTTTTTCCTTGACTTTTAAGACAACTCTCCTGCTTTTGTCCCATTTTTCACCTCCAGGAGGTGGTAATTCTATTGCTCAAATGGATTCCTGCTGGTTGCCAACACAACCATGTAATTCTGAGGGGAGAAAAATGCCTTATCTGCAGTTCTGATTTAAAGCAATTTCTTGAAAACATAATAAAGTTTCTCACCAATGGCATTAAAGTTAATAATCCTTAATGTTGAAAAGTGGTGGTTAAAAGAAATGAACGAGCACTTGAAGGTTGCACTCCTCTTTTATTTTATCAGAGAGGGACTCACTTTGGTTAGATTATAGCTGTACCTGGTGCTGGCATGAAGGACGCAAATGGTGAGAGAAGTTTCTGGGCCTGTTTTGGTACCCTTCAGAGCTGCATCCCATAAGCTTGGGTGAAGGCAAGGTGATGCCCGGGAAACTCCCGTCAAGACTTCTGGTCCCAGAAGGAGAGTGCTAAGAATGAGAGGAAGAAAAGAAATGTTTGTCTTGTCTCTTCCCCTGCATTAATCGGTAGGGCAAAGCACAGAGAGCTGCAACTTCCCTGAAGGGCAGAAGCTTTCTTAGCTCCTCCCTCCACAACTGGACACTTCTGGGCTTTGCTTAATTACTATTCCCATCTTATTTTTTCTTCTGCCTTTTGCATGAAAGAACATATGACCTAGATTCAGTCACTAGAAAGCACCTTCCTCCATGACCTTGACAACTGGTAGAGTGAGACTTTATTTGACTAAGAAGGGGTATTTTGTTCCTCGATATTCTTTGTGCCATAGTTTCTCAATTTATTTTATCTGTGTTTTCTTTAGCTTTTATTATTGTCCCTAATACATTCTCTTAAAAAAGGCAAGTGCAACTGGCTTCTTTTACTTTGAAAGTCTCTGTTATACATACATATAAATATAAATATATATATATATGTATGCTTCAAATTCCTGTTTAAATATCTTCTTTCTAAGCTATGTGAACTTAGGTCCTATAAGCTCACACTTTCTAGTCCATGAATCAGCTTCTGTGCTTTTCTTAATACCTTTTCAAGTGCTATATTAATATCATTTTATAAGGTGGTGACACAATATTCTGGCTGGTCTTTGCTGGAGAATTAAATAATCCTGTTCTAACTTCACTGAACATGCATTCCCATTCTAGGCAACTGTGGGTATAAGCATGTAAAATAGATGAGATGTGCTGGCTATCACTGTTTTTCCCTGTCACTTCATCTTTTTTTTTTTTTCAAATGATGAATTTACCATTATCCCAAGGTCCTTTTTGAAATTCCTTCTGCTCTAAATCAATCAGATTTATCAGGTATTTGTTTACTTCAAACCAATGTGTAGTACTTTAGATGTGTCAACATTAATTTCATGTGTCATGTCAACCAAGTTAGGGAGGAGACCCAAAGCCTAGCTGTTGCGTTTGATTTTGTGGTTTGGTTGTGTTATTGCCTTTTTTTTTTTTCTTGTCTTTTTTTTTTTTTTCCCCTCCTCCCCATTTCACTCTCCCTGCTAGTTGTGCAATGTCAGCAAGCACAGCTAGTTTGCAGTTGCTTTTTTTTTGAGTGGGTCATTTGTCTAGATTAGATACAGCAGAGGTCTGAAGTGCAACTTTTGGGGAGCAGCACTTGCGAGGACCCCATAAGCACTGCTTATTTCATGTATGTGCAGGTGTGTGTGTGCATCCCAACCTGTACATCACTGTTCTGGAGTCCCCTAACCCAAAAGCCTGGGTTAGCTGAGTGCTAACCTGCTGCTGGTCCTGGTGTCATCACTGATACAAGAAAATTTGGGCTTAGTGCTTACAATTTAAAAGGATTGCTTGATATGTTTCATCAAGGCAAAAACAGTTATTTTGGGAAGAAAGTCAGTGCTATATTTAAAGAATAAACATTTGCACTAATAACCTTGAACACTGCCACACTGTGAACTGCCACTAAACTGAACAATGTGTTTGAAGTAGCAAGCTCCTTTGGGAGCGTGTCTGCAGGTGTGTGTACAGTGCTGGATGCGCACACTCATGCAGAAATGTATCTGCACAAACCATTTCCCAGCAAATTTATAGTGAGAAAAAGGTCCACCACTTGAGACTTTAGCTAGAAGCATTCTGATATTCTGAGAAAATTACATCTTCATTTGTGAAGCAGTCGGTTTTGGCAATAACCTCCCGAAACAGTTGGTCAGGCTAAGTTGGTTGGGGTCTTGTATCTCTTAAATTCTTGCCAGTTGCTGTCTACCAGATTACTACTGCATTAATTTTCATACAGACTGTCTGTTAGGAGAATAGAGATTATTTTAGATGTTACGCATTAAGGTTTAAGTTGACAGATGTAACAGCTATTTATCTCTAGGGAAAGTGGTCTTTCTAACTTTTTGAGTTAGCAAATGCTCCCTGCTGATATCCATTGCTCTTTTACATGTATGCCAGGCCCCCTGGAAGTAATTAGCAGCAGGATAAATACCTGGAAGATTATAAGGTTTACATTTTATTAAACATTTTTGAATTTCAATACCTTCCTTGTCATGAAAGCACTTCTGATAGTAAGCGTACATCCTCTAATAATGACACAAATCATATTACTCTCAGCCATTTATCAGCATTCATACCATTTTGCCCCTGCAAAATTATCCTGCAATTTATTTTTAAAAGTAATAATCTGAAGGATGCAGCAGTACTTAACACAGCAGAGATAAGATGAGGCAAAATTAGTGAACAATTAATGTGAAAGGCTTTATTTAGTTCTTCAGTTGAATTTGTTTAAAAATTATTTATTTGTTGTAATCTACTTTGCATAAAGTGCAGGTAATTAATCTGTAACTCAGTCTTCCAAGTGACACTGCTGTTGAAGAGGCAGTTGGTCTAATTTCTTAAGACACAGATTTACCATGTTGGTCAACACAAACTGTTTTAAACAGAAACACACATTTTTGTGAATTTAGCAGGACCCACCGACATTACTCTGTCAGGTTTCCCAACAGGTCCTCCTTAGATTGCCAACTTGTCTGGCAGGTCCCAGTTTCCCTGCAGGTTTTGGTGACTGTATTGGAGCCAGCTGTGCTTTTTTGCAGCTGTTTGAATGGACAGCTACAAGTTAGAGTGATTGGCATGTTATTTGCAGGAAAGGAGCAGAATTTTACTATAGCAGAGTCATATAAGAAATAGAGCAAAGGAAACCATGAAAAATTCTGATTTACGTTTACATCATAACAGGTAATGTAGACAAAGCTGTGAGAATGGCAAAAAGACTGCACCAAGTGTTTTTAAATTTTCTTGGGAAAACAAAAGCAGCCTTTATGTCTCAGGAAGATTATTTTTTTTTTTTCATATCCTACGTTTCTTGATAGGGAGCATGCCATACAGTCTTGTGGGATACGAGTAAACAACCTGTATGATACACCTTCCGCTGCAATCTGTTCAGTCTCTGTGACCTGTACATCACTTGGTTTAAACAGTGCTTCCAGGGACTGCCTTCTGGGATAGCTAGAGGAGTTCTCAGGCAATCAGTGTTGATTGTATTTAACAACTTCTTAATTTAATTTCATTTTATCTTATTTTCTTTATTTTTCTTGTTACTTAGAAAGAAATCTCTGTGAAAATGAAGCACACATTCCTCTCTTGGACATGTGTTTTCTTCTGCCTGAAATGTAGTTCAGAGTTTATTAAACAAGCCAGAAAATTGCATGCTATCTCAAGAATGTGACTATTTGCTATTCTCCCTGAGATATGCCATATGCTTAGTTATGTTGTCTTAGTAGTGGAAAGGTCTGCTGTTAATGACTGCATTAATGTTATCATATAATTTTTATTGGGTGATTCTCTTATCAGACAGTATGAATGTGTGTTATGATTGGTCAGTATATAATATTCTTGGTGGAGGGAGGAAAATATACAGTCCTTTATGAAAACAATGTATAGTTTCTAATTGAGAAGTCAGTGTTTTGGTGTTACTGATGGCATGCAAAACACAAAGCATGCCTTAATTTTCTAGGTTTTCGTAACAAAAGCGTGAGTTCGAGTTGTGCATCTGCTTAATTTTCACAGCTGCAATGTATTAGGCAAAACCAATACAGAAATCATGAGACAATCTAGTTGCATGCAATATCAAGATGACTATTTTCAAAATAGTTCTGGTCATCAAAAAAACCCCAACAACTTATAACGTATTTGCCTGTTACTAATCACTAGGAAGATGCTGAAGCACACGTTTTTATAGGAGAGCTTAGTGTTGACATAACACTGAAATCTGGTATTTTCTTATGGAAATCCTGAAAATATATACATAATTATATACATATATACAATGATTTGCATAGGCAATTACATGTTTAATAAAAGTGTGGTTTACCTTGAAGTATACAAAGCCTCCTGCCTCTATATATGTGTTTTTTCTGCTGGTTTGCGTTAACTGTGGAGTGTTTCAGTACATCGTGTGCTTTAGCTGGTGTTTGTTTCAGCCAGTGAGAAGGCTTCTTTTCAGCAGCACTTGGGGGCAGATCTGTGGCAGGGATAAGAAAGTAGAAAATGAGATCTTACAAAGAAAGTCATTAACGTTGCCATTTTCAAAAAAAACAACAGAAAAGTGGGAGCAAGACTGGGAGTTTTACAAAAATTTTCACCTTGAAGTTTTTTCTGCCTTTGTCTCTTACATGCAGCATGAAAATGTATATGTAGTTAAAAATAGAAAAGAAGAAAAATCCATCTTTGATTAAAAACTGGTCTTTTCTCAGTTGCATGGAATGTGTTAATATTTGCAACAGTTGTAAGAACGTTTTAGTAAAACCATTATAAACTACTGTGTGGAACAGGATACCCCATTATGTCACTGATAAAAGTGAAACAATTGAATATGACCCAAGGGTGGATTATTGCCACCAAGCAATGTAATAGAATGTGCATTACAGTTAGCATAATTGCAGAGCTAACTGATTTCCTTTCCTTTAAATTAAAATTGCAGTATGAAACTACATTATCTAATTTTGCTTACCAAGACATTTAGGAACTGTTTGCAAAGCAGAGCAGACTTGAACTATTGTGAAAAAGTAAGTCTGTGGGGGGGAACCCCCTCCTCACATAAGTTACTTTCTACAAGCAACTAAAAGTTCTGGACTGAAGCATTCTGGCAAACTAAACTTTGCACAGAAGGCAAATAAACATTCCTTGTCCCACAATCCAAACACAATTATATGAAACAGCAAATGTCAAATCGGTTAAAATTTCTTCAACTTTTAATGAAACCGAGAAAGAAAAGAAATGATATAAAAATGTTTCCTTTAGATTCTTTACTTTTGTTTTGAGATAATTTCATCTCTTTCTGGATAGAGGAAAACTCAAGGGACAACAAATTCAAAGCCTTGTGCTAAGTGCAGAAAGTCTGCTATTGAGATATTAACAAGCCAAGACTCATTAATTAATCTTATTCCCTTTTTTTTTCTCCTGAGTTTATAATCTCTATCCCCTTCTAGTGTGCTACACTTCCCCAAAATATGCTTATATATTTTACAAGCCAGAATCATCTTAAAATACCAACTGCCACAAAACTGAAAAGCTACCAGAATATTTTGGCTCTTTTTTCCAAGTTGGGAAACACATAAGACACAAAACAAAATAGATACAGAACTTGGCTGAACTTTACTTGAATTTTGCCAGTGAAAGCTTGCAAAACGCAGCCAGCTTGGCTATTAAAAGGAGCCCTTGAGCCAGCACTAATTATGTCAACAAGTAGTTCGTGCTCAGTCCTCCCTGAGTCCTGCACTTTTATAGGATGGGAGGATGAATGTCATGTATGTAGGGAGCCGAGCAGCTGCTTCGTTTACCATTACTCCATTTAAGGGTGTGCTAACCTTGCAACAACCTAGTGACATCATCATTTTTCACCTTATTCCTTTCTCATGGGGTATGTCTTCACAATAAGCCCGAGGTGAAAAGGTTTCCTCAGCAGGCAGACAGCCTGCGTGACAAATGTGCTGAGGAGTCAAAGAAAATTTTAACCTGCCCTACCTAGCCATAGTCACTTTTTGCACCTAGGAGCAAAGTGATAAATGTTGTTCCTCAAAAACAGGGAGGGGTGTAAGGGAGAAGGCAGGGAAAAAGAAAAAGTAGGATATGCTACATATGATATTCTGCTAAATGGATTTGCATACCTGTTTTTCTTTTCCCCTCAGGTAAGCAAGCTGTGTGCCTGACCCCTTACATCCTGATTATGGTGTTCGTACAAGGGGAGGCTCTTTGTTGGAAAATCTGTGCAGTATTTCTGCATTAAACAGACTTATTTTATATGCACCTTGGTGACATGAGGGAGCTGTGATTTTGGCTGTGCTTTTGTAGTATTTTTGCTCCATGTGTATTGTGTCCTAATCATTTAGAAAACATTTCCACAAAGAACTAATAAGTCATTGTAATTTTGTAAAGATTCCTCTCACTCCAGCAAAATGCCTGATTTTTGTGTAGGTGATTTAAAATTTCCTAATGTCTAGTCCATTCTATTCCGTTGTATTCTAAACTCAGGCATAGGTAACGCTCACCAGGCTGTACGGTTGCTCAATTGAAAAATGCTTGGCTTAAGAACAGTGATTTTAAAATATGGTGTAAAATTAACTTTGAGGTCAGTGTAGACATAGCTATATCGTTTCTGTAGCTGCTTATAGTTATGAAATAAGTAAAGATGTGATTCAGGAGTTTATACAGCATTTTTCCATAATGAACTCGGGTATAACATGCAGGTGGCAAAGCAGTGAAGGATGAGATCTTGGTCTTGCACTGTTCTGCAGTGGCAAATTCCAGAGCTCCTCAGCTGAACTGTGTTTGCTGATGGAAGGTCTTTGTGTCTGTCTTGTGAATGTAGGAGCGATGTCTTGGATAGGAAGAGTTGGTTATTGCACACCTTCCTGCCTCCCTTGCCTTCTCCCCAGAGCAGTACTCTGCCACCACAGGAACAAGCATCGTAAGGGCACCCATCACTTCACCCATGCTTATTCTGAACCCAGGCCAGTGAAATGATTCATGTGTAATTTCAGCACCATGATTCCCCAACATGAGAGAGCTGATTTAATAAGCAGGTTAGTTTAAACCTGAAAAAAGCAGATGAATGGAATAGGTTTAGGATTAGGGTATGAGGAGGAATCTTTAGATGTGTCGGGGTCGGAGAGCAGGTGGCATGAAGGTACGCTGACTGGTCCTGGCACGCAGCTCTGCACTTTAGGCTGCCTCTTTGTGTTTCTGTCATTTGTAAAGTTTTGTGGACATGGCAATATGCATAAAGGGTGTGCATGTGTACTTGCATAATGTGTCTCTGCAACCTGCGCTTTAAAACGTACCAAAGAGCCAGACGAAGAAAGATCTTCAACACTGTATAATTTGTTATGCACTGTATAGTAGACTTTTCAGATATTTTAATTGTCATGTTAAGATTTTAGATGTAAAACCATCGTGATTGAACAAACAGGGTTTTAGCTAATTTAAGTTAGAATAAAAGTGAGCATTTCAAAGCTGTATGGTGGGAATAGCTTATAAATGAAGCATTTTCCCCCTAAGGGATATAATCAGAATGCAGAAAAATCCCTGTACGAAAGACATTCATAAATTAGAAAAAAAATTGCTAAACAGAAGCATCGTATTGCCAGATATTGAGCTAGAGGTATGCTAAAAGAACCCTGGCCTTGTTTGTAAAGTTGTGAATAAATCTGTTAAAAATAATTGAATTTATATTTAACTTGAAAAACAGGGTAAGATCTTTTATTCTGCACTTATAAGTTTGAATACACTTTCAGTTGCTCTTAGTTATCTCAAATTAAATCTTAAATTGAGCTTGTGGTTCTGTGAATTAATACTCTGGCCTTTCAGCTCTTTTGCTGAGGTCATTCAAATCTAATGGTAGAAATGGTCACAGGGTCAAGTCTTGGTATGTAGAGTATAGAAATGGTTTAATGATGCCAGCAGATGTTTGCATTCTGCATGTTGGAGTTGTAATGCACTGGTGGGCTCTGTGAAGGCACTCGATTATCGCATTATTATATCTTCATTCTATCTGAATTGTGAGGTAGGGAATAAGGACGCACAAAAATAAGGTGAAGGTTCTGCCTTAAACCAACAGAAATAAGCAAAATCAGAGTTAATTTTCTACCCACGCCCTTCTTAACTGTCCCTATTGTGCTTAGTCATTGTCAGGGTCCTGGGAGGTTGCATAAACTTAAATAAATAGGCTGCAGTTGGCTAGAAAAATTGAGACACATAAGAATGACTTTGAAATGCTTTGGGCTTACCCATTATAAGTCAGAACTTAAGTATTACATTTATAGACTTTATATCTACTTCTCTATTAATGTCATAATTCTATAAAAGGTTGAAAATATCCATGAATATGAAAATATTAATAACCGAGGAACCAATAAAGAATTGTAAAGTGCCAGGCAGGTTCTGTCATATGGACTCAGCGCTGTTAATATAAATAAGTGCAGATTTTGTATAAAAATGTTACGAGAAAAGGACATGCATTACACAGTAGCCAGTTTTAATAATTTGTTGATTATAAAGATATTAAAAATCTGGTAAACATTCAGAATTGCAAACTGCACTGGAAAGCAAAAGCTTTCAACTACAGAATTGCATTCTTAATGCCTTTTTATTCTTTTTTTGTTTAAATTTGACCTCTATTCCACCTCCTTCTACAACACATTGTTCCAAAAAGGCTTGTGTTTTTCCACTCAGAAACACAACATAGCCAACATTGCTAAACAGAAGGGATCCCAGGACAGTTACATTCCTGTAGTTTGTTTTTAATGACATTTTGTAAAATCATATTCCTGGGGTAAAAATCATATATGAAAGTTTGATCTTTTCATTTGTAGCAATTAAAAAAAAATTAAATATATATATATTACTTTTAAAAGCAAATCCCTGAAACATGACTAAGTGCTGACAAGCCTTTTATTTAGCCATTCTGCGTAACACCAGAATGCAGTATTTACTGCTGTCGTGAGTTTTATGTGTCATCTTTCCTAGTTCATCACTGCCATCTTTCTCCTTGGTCTATACAGGTAATTATAGCCAGCCGTGATGACTGTTATTAAGGATATAGCAGTAACAGCTCTTCACAGTGTACTATGATTTGAAGCTACTGCATTGTAAGTTCATCCTGTAATAATGTGTTTAGTGGACTCGAAGAGGGTGAATATGTGACACTGCATAGCTGTAAATTGCAATCACTTCTGAAGTCAACGAGGGCTCCGTATCTTGTCATATGGGGGGACGGTCTGTGTGTTATGTATCTCAAAGGGGACTTCTAAACTATAGTTTCTTTCTCTAAAGGTCTGCACACATCAGTGTTACCCATGCTTGCTGTAGAGGGCAAAGCGTGTCTGCTGGCTGTTTGCGGTGTTTGGAGCTAACAGAGCGTAGTAAAGGGGAATGAGCAGCTGTCCTCTGGGTCTTCTATCACTATCATTGCAAATAAATAAATAACCTAAATTCTGATTCCAAAGCCAAAAGCTACCTTCAGGTTCACCTCTGCAGTCTTGTTGAAAACAATGTATGAACTAGCAGAGAGCCCTGCGTTGACTTTTAATTCCCTGGTGCATTTGCTGTGCTGCCATATGTGCTTGTGCAAGTGTCCGTGGAACAGGAGGGGAAGGGGGAGCATCCTTTTCCCTCTGAAAGTCATTGACAAAACCTGACCAAGAAATAGTGCCTGCTGTGTTGTTATGTCGCACGTTAGTCTAGAAGGCTATCGTGAAGTGTGACAAATTTGGTTCTTCTACACTATATTAGCTGTATTATCACCTTGTTGCTTAAGTAGTTGTGTGAAAAAAGGTGACAGCAGTACATAACAGACAGTAAAATTTAAGTCCATCAACAGCACGTTTTTTCTGATGTGAAATCTTGTTACTGTTTATCACCCAGGAGATGTGTTTTGACAATCAAGAAATATTGTGCAGGTGTTGAAATAGTTTTGATGTGTTTGATTTTATTTTTTTTTCCAATGCATGCTGATTAATCCTAGGTTCATATATCACACCAAATTGGAAAATGCAGCCTACCTGTATGATGAATGTGTTTAGAAAGGTTTAAAGTTTTCTTTGCTGTAACATCAGTGCCCTTGAAGGCTGTGGACAGACTATATCCAGGACTGGGAATACAATGCCCTCTCCCTCTCAAATGCCCTCTCCTTTGCTGCCCCACTCCCTCCTGGAGGGGCTGAACCTCATCACACACCGCAGGCTGAGGTGGGAGTGCTAGCTCAGACTAAATTTACGTTAACCCAGAAGACCAAAATGAGTTAGAGAATTTTCTGTTGTGAACTTTTCTGTTGGTAGACTGCGGGGGCAACTACCTATGGTAAGAAAATGCAGGAAGGCAGTGTTGAGGAACTGGAAGACATGCATTGTCCGTAGAGGAGTAGTGGGTGGTACCCTTAGTCTTTATGCCGATAAAACTGTCTACCTATAGCCTCAGTAGGAAGATCTCAGACCCTGTAGGTATGATTCAAGTGAAGCGCAAGTATGCCTAAAGGTCCAAAGTAATAGTAAGTAGCAATCAAATACATTAAATAAATTTCACCTGTGGACTTATTTGTCAAGTTTTTTTGATGTCTTTGTGCAGGGAAATGCATTGGCGCCTGCAGATTTATTGACATTATCTCATTATCATCACATTGTAAATGAGAGTTTCCCTTTCCTCCCCTCACATGGGCACAGAGGAATCACAAGCAGTGAGTCTGGTCATTATGTGCAAGAAGAAGGGATAACTGAAACAAAGAGGCATCGTGTTGTACAGGCTAGTTTTTCTCTTCAGTCAGCTGGATTGCAAATAAAAGGATAAATATGCATTGCCAGAAAACGGATTATTCTTTTCTTTTTCTTTAAATACTGTTGGATCTCTCCCCTCTTCCACCAGAAGACCTACAAGGTCGCCAAATTAAACCTTTATACAATCCAAAAATTGAATCTTAGTACATCCATTTTCCTAATACAATTTCTGCAATACCTATCGGTGCTGACAGTTTTGGTCACATATCTCTATTGTGCTGTTCAGTTTTATTTGACAGTGCAGGATGGCATCAGCATGTATTGGAGGTAACATCTGAGCTGTGGCTGATCTCTTGGGACTGCTGTACTACTTTACCTCCTTGCCATCATAAATGGCTGTTTCTGTCATTCCCTAAGATTTCCTTCTGGGTTAGGCATCTTTCTTTAATTATTAATCAAAAGCAGTGTAACAATCATTGCAAACAAATGTATCACTGTACTGAAGCAAGTATGTTAGATGGGATGTTAGTAGTATTAGTGGAACAGGATTTGGATGTAAAGGTTGTGATCTTGTCTTTTTCACATCTGCTTGATACATACATTATTATGCTAGTCTGAGTATTGTATTTCTCTGCTGCAAAAAGAGAAAAATAAATGCAGTAGGCTAGCTTTTTCTGCAGCGTTCAAACTGAACAAAGGCCAAGTGACTTATGCAAAGCCATTCCTGAAATTTGTGACATAGCTAGGACAAAAATGTCCCAAGTTTGAATGCAACCATATGCTTACTGCAGGGGAAAAAAAGAGTGCACGGTTATAGATATGCAAAATCCTGTTGCTTTTTGTTTGAGTTGAGGCTAGTTGATGAACTTCTATTGTCCTTAGTTTTCGCAGAGCTTTTACATGCAACAGTCATGCTTTCAGAAGGAAATCTACATTTGGTACTTTTTTCTAGGCACAAATCTGTGTGTCGCCGTTCAGTTCCCAGTTTGCATGCGCTCACACAGGTCTCACTTCAGACATGGGATCCTTGAACAGTTCATGGGAAATTAAATTAAGTACCTCTTGCTAGAGGACAAGTTAAAGCAAAATCTCAAACTGCTGTAGCCAGCATGGAGCCACTTTGTGTTTTCCCCCGCAGAGCTGAAGGTAAAGGCATGGGCAATGCTTATCATCGGGTCAGAGGGCGTGCTGTGCCAGGCTTGGGCACACAGCCCTCTTCTCTAGCAAAACTCTCCAGCTACGTCCCCATGGTGAATTTCCCGGAGTGCACAGAGACATCTTGGAGAGCTTTGGCCTTTGGAAGGGGCTGCAGTGTCTGACAGCTGCAAAGCTTCCCCATCCCCTGCCTCCTCTTCCCACACATGGACCAACTTACCCGTTCAGGTGGAGAAGATGGGGTTTCATCATTAAAATCTCTCGTTGCTACTCGTTGTCTTAGAAATAGAATATCAATATAAAAGACATACATTTTCACAGAAACAAAGCAATGGGTTCATTCAGTTTCCATTCACAGCATTAGCTTAATCCTGCTGTTGAATACGCAGATGTACAAAGCTGTGGCTCTACCTAATAAAATACATGTGATCAAATCTGAACCGCTCATCTCTTTGAGACATTCATTTAATACATAAATTTAATATACTTTTCTTTGATAAAACTCTTATTAGGTGTTGAGGATGTTGCCATCTTAAATATCAGGCTAAGGATATTTACTGACTCCTGCAAATCAGTCATTCTATTGAAGATATTTATTAAGCTTCAAAATAAATTATCCGCATTTCATTGTGTGCAATATATATGGGTACAGTGCATTGCATCGTAGTGTTTAATTTTTGTCCTCTTGAATTTCTTACAGGTATCAGTCTTGAGTGAAGTAAAGTCAGGCTGTCTATTTCAATATTAGCATAATGGTGTAAAAACTACCAAAAAGAAACTGCTGGCATATGAACATTAGTTTTCATTTGTGTTCACTCAAATTGTCACAAATGTTCTATCTCCTTCAACAAGCCTCCTGCTATTATAACAGTATAATAATATAAATAGCTGCATTTATTTAAAAATTATTTGTGCAGCCCATAATAACCCTTTTAGAGGCACTGAATGTAGGCCCTTATGCTGGAAATTAATAATGTCCTCATTCTCCTGTTAACCTCGTGTCTGCTTTATAGGAAGCAGAGGGCACACTTTCCAGAGCAGCTGAAACCTGCTAGAAACACTGCTTATAATGAAACTCGTATGGATTCTTGCTTATGCTGTTTTGAAAAAATCACGCTGAAATACTAGAGTGATTCCAAATTGTGACTTTCTATTCCCGGGGGGGAGGGGGGGAAAGTGAGCTGCACTGTTCTAATGAAAATATTTTAATCTGTCTGGCTTGAAAACATTTTCTTCCTTACACACTATTGCACTTTGAATATAATCACTACATTGTAATGAGGAAGAGGTCAAGGTTCTAGTTTTGAATCTCCTTCTCAGTGTCGTTTGCAGAATTCAGTATCTGTACTTTATAAAATAAGTGACCCCAGCCTGGGTCCCTCTCTTTTTGTAGGGCTTAACCTCGCCTACCTATCCCAGCCTTAAGAACAGAGGAATGGGAACTGGGCGATGTTTGTAAAGGTTTAGGAAGCCATGGACTAGTAAAAAGATGTTTAAGGAAATGGAAGTGATGTTGGCTTGTAAGTTTATACCAACTATATTTTCACAACTATGTGATACCATGTGGGAATTACAGCAATTTCTAGGTAATTTGAGGTTATTTGTTAAAGAATGCATGTGATAAACTTCTTTTAAATTATTAACTAGATCTATGTCTAACATGCATTCTATACAATGTACTTGAAAGTTATTCCAAATGGATTTAGCAAAATTAATTATCAATTGAATATTTGGATATTTTATTGATGATTTAAAAACATACAACCTTCCAGGAGTTCATGGAAATAGGTAACAAGACATTGATGTTTTTAAAAAACACCTAGACTATGGGTGCTACTTCTATTTCAATGAACAAACTGATTGAGTTATTTTTATTTGCATAAAACACAAAAGATGCGAACTACTGCAACTAGATCTGTGCAAACAGCATCCAAATTACAAGTGCTCTTAATAGGTTCCTCAGTCTCAGATTCACAAGGGACATTCCCACCAGATGTCATAAAAAAATACGCAGAAAACTATCTTGCCTTTTCAGTTGTATTGTGGGATTTTTGAGCATCAAGCTTTTCGACAGGACATATGGGAAGATGGATGTCATATCAATTAGTAATTGCCCTTGCAAATGTTCTGCGTCTCTGAGAATAATTTGTCCACAAACTTTTAAATACCTGTGATACAGTGGGAGAAGTGGTTTAGGGGTGAAGGAAGAATAGTTCAGGAAGGTTTTCCTGGTAACTGGTGCAGGGTTGAGTTTGGGTGCAAGAGCAGGACTGATGCAAGTGAAATAACTCCACGAAAGGACAAATCCTGCAAGGGCTTCTGCACTGTGGTGCATTCTGGACAGTCCTAGGGACAGTGCTTTCAGATGCACCTGGGTTACATTACTCAAAATACTCTGCTGGGGGAGGTACGGCTGCACAAATGCTTGTTTGCCTGCACTGGTGCTGTGTGGGAGTCCAGGGGGTGACAGGCTGAAACAGGAGCCCTAAGGAGGGTGGAGGAGGCTAATACCTAGAGGATGAGAAAAACTGCAGGAGAGTACAAATGTCTCTGAAATTATATGAGGGCAATTGTCAAAATCAAGGGTAAAAGATGGAGAAATGCTAACAAAAAGCTCAGCTTCAAAGCTGGGAGCTCAAAATTGGGTGCCCAGCTCTGTATTTAGGCAACTTAACGTGGCATTCAAATTTCTAAAATGTGTATTTACAAGCTTAAATAAATGCTTATGCCACTGGTAGGAAGAGGATTGGGGCAGATGAAAATGTCCCTCCCAGATGCTGGGATTCACCTTCGCCTTTGCTGTGTGAAAGAGATGGTGGGGGAGATTCCTGGCTCAGGGGTGAAACTGAATTTAAACCTCAGGTTGCACAATAAGAGAGTAATGAATTGCAGAATGTGTCTCTTTACTCTGAAAAAGAGTAAAGGAACATGAGCAGTCTTGGACTGTATGTAAATTGTTTCATTGTACCTGCTAAATATAACATGAAAAACTTGAGACTTATAAAATGTCACCTGCTCTTATCGAGCTTTGAAGAGATTACCTCTTAACAGAAGTTTCATTTTCATTTCCTCCAACATTTACTGAAGTGAACGAGGGCCGTGACTCCTTTATTTCCTAATCCTAGCCGGCAACTTGCTTTTTTTCTGTGTTTTATGTCATTCCATATGACATTGCATCAAGGCAATTCAGTGCTGCATGCAGTTGAACCAAAAGCAATTTAAGTCAAAAATGGACAAATATGGATGTCATTTATGAAGCTTGTTCAAAGGTCTTTGACACAGCTCAAAGCTTGCACACTTTTGAGGTGCAGCGAGGTTTTTCTCCTCTTATTTCTGAGGCCAAATCGTGGGGGTTTAATAAAGCTCAGCTGAGTGAGTAGCAGACACCACCTTCTACTTAGAACAAGCCTTCCGTAAACTAATCACTTTTATTATTTATAGAAACTTTTTAGAAGAAAAATAAAGGACCCAATATAGAAACAAGTGTAGCAGCATCAGTGGAACACCCTTGCAGACTAAAACCCAAACATCTTGTACTGTTTGTTAAACTTGTCTGTTAAAATCCAAAAGCTCATCCAGTGCATAGAGTTGGAGTATGATGGGGAAATAAATTATATGTTTTCTTGTTGGCTTCTCGGTTTTCACATCCACTTTAATCAGATCCTAAATGCTGTTGGTTCTAAGGTATTGCTTTTGGATTATTTTATTTTTATAGATATATATTTTTATATGTACTTCTACAAATATATTTTAATCAATAATATATTTTTATACATTCTGTATCTTTAATATATGTAGAGAGACACTTCCCTCCTCAGATAAGACTCTGGCTTGCTCTTCCTTTTGCTTAGTCATTGCTCCCAGAAGCCCAGCTGTTGTAGCTGGGCAGTCCAGCTGTAAAAGAAAGCCTGTATGTAGGACTTAAAACCTCGATGCAAGGCCACAAATTCCCATGCAATACTGTACATTGGAAAAGATTTGTGAAAGTGCTGTTTCTTCACAGAGAATGCTTAGAGATTCTTAGAAACATTTATTTTACCTAAGTGCTGAAGAGTTTCTCTGAATAATTAGTTCACTAGTGATCTTCAGATAAAAACGTAGTGACAAATAAAAAATAGCAAATTTACAAATGCTTCACCACATGATTAGTATTTTTTCTGTTCTTGTCCTAAATGTTCAGCTGATACGATTCATATGTCCCTTGCTTGTGATCTCAAGAAACATTTGGAAATGCTTATAAACATCTTTCTTTCATCTTGTTTTTGATCAGGACATGTTTCAAAGCACTCGAATGTCCTGCTATGAAAATTCAAGAGACAGAATCATAGAAGCATTTAGGTTGGAAAAGACGATAAGATCACTGTTAAATGCATCTCTGGGGTTGTAAATATTTCCCCTTCCCTTCTCCTTCATGACTCGTCCCTTCCCCTGAGCCAGAGGGAGCTATTCATGCTTTTGCCATCAATGTTATTTTGTCAGTTGAAGCGTGTTAGAAGTTGCCAGCATGGATTTAATTTTTTATTTAAAATATTCCATTGCTGCCTTTGCAATAAAGGGTCATGGTAAAATAGCATCACGAGAACTGTTTTCATTAAGAAGGCATAATGGCAAATAAAAGTGCAGTTTGTAAATAAATTTATTACAATTAATTATAATATGTATGCTGCATTTTGAAAAAAATACATTTGTCAAAATATTGCTGTTGGTAAAAATGGGTTTAAGAATCCTTGTCAGTATGTTTGGCTGATTAATTAATGAACTTACTTTAGTATCAGAATAACATAGCTTCTTGAAGCAATTAAAGTAATGAATTACCTGCATTCCCTTACATTTTATCTTAATTCTACATCTGTTGCTACACTTTTCCAAATAGTAAATATATTCAGTAATTATATCTGATAACATGTAAGTGGTTTATATTAGATAGTGAGATATATAATGCAGATAAAAATAGTCTATATTACATCTAGTTTATGTTACATATATTTTATAAATGTCGTATGTGGTGCTTGCTTACTGCATATTTCAAAAGGGCTTTGAAAGCTTGATAAACTGATAGGCACCTTTATAAAGGGTGTATTATTTCACACGCCTCCTTAGTTCTAACAGTTGCTTCTGGAACAAAACACAGTTTAAGAGTGCATGGCAGCCGAGCTAAACTCTTCAAGGAAAAGATGAGAGTATATCTAATCCGATTCAAACTGTCTGTGATATTTAAAGTGTAGCCACTGTTTAATATTTTAATAACAGAAACCAGTGGTTTATACATTTTTGGAGCGTTAGATTCTTTAAAAAAAAAAGAAAAATCAGATTACCTCTGTAGTATTTAAGACCTTATCCCACATAGAAACAGACTGCTAATAACAATTTCAATGCTACTACTTAGTTGTTGTTGTTGCTTTTTTCAGATACTCTTGAGATTAAAACAAAGGTTTGCTTACTTAACTAGAAGTTTCACCTTCAGTTCCCCAAGGTGACTGCGCCTTCGGTGCCAGTACCAAGTACCAGTGGCAGGTGGTGTGTGGTACCCTGAGGTGCTAGGGACATACAGCATGCACCCTGGGTGGCTTTCTGTGCTGTCCTACTGAACTCTTCTGGGTACAGGACTGGTTTGGGTGTGTAGGAGGGTGGGACAGTGAGTCTGAGGTCTCACATCCTGCTGTTCCTTAAGGTAAGGGGTGACCCCAGTTACTCCCCAGTGGCTCATGACATCCTCTGTGCCACAGGTTTCTGTCCCCTCCAAATGGCTGGAGGCTACGTTTGTGAGTGTAGCTTTTGCCTGTGTTTGACTTCCAAGGTGGAGCTCAGTTTGGAAAGCTGTCCAAATGGCAGAAATCAATTCCCTGGCAGACTGAGAGTGCAGTCTAAGAAGAGAACCCACTGCCTCACTATTAAACCGCCATCGTTCCTTCTAATGTGTAATGGTCTCAAACAGACCCCCAAGTGGGGATGAGGAGCGGAGTTATCCACAGCAAACAGGAGGTACGCAGAGGGTATGCATCGAAAAAAAAAAAAAATTTCCCCATGCCTGTACAAAAAGCAGTGTATACATTCTGCCTTGGACAGAATACAGCTGACCTCGCAGTTGTCTGTACTGTTAAGTTTTGGAGGGCAGAGCCTAGTGAAAGACGAAATGCCATATTACTAAAGTATACTTTAGTGAAATATTTCTCAGCACTGTGCAAACATTACAAGTAACGAATATATTTAATGGAGTGTATTATTTTATTATAGCTAGTTGATATAATAGGCAGTTAAAGCATGATAAACAAAAGAAACAGAAATGTGATGTACTAGAAGATCAGATCTCTTTCCCTTATATCTGTTTTGTCAACTTGCATTCATCTACTTTCTGTTTTCTTTGGTGGGCAGTCATCAAGGCGTGAAATAGCTGCCTTCCCACGTTACCAAGCCATGTAAATTTTGCTTTGGGAATGAGCTTATTTCAGACAGCATTCATAATCATGGTGCGTTAGCACCACTTGCACAGGAAAGAACACATGAAGAAAACGTTTAAATTCTTAGCAATGACATAATTAAAGTAATTTGCTAATCTATGGCCTGAATGATGTTCAGCATATTAAGTAATGATAAAAAGTCGTAAATATGTCAGAAAGTTAGCACATCAAAGTAATTGAGAGAAAAAAATAGTTTGGTGACACTCAGATTGTTGATGCAAATAAGCGTATCATTGAATGATGCTCTGAACAAGAAGATAACCAAAATGTCTTTAAAACACATACTCTTCTATTGCCAAGAGCAAAATACTTTTTTTTTAATGTTAAAGTTTGCTAGCCTTTCTATATTTTGTCTATTAATGTAGGTTGACTGTATTATTGTTTGTTTGTTTCAAGAACTGTATCCTACTGTTACTGCTGTCCACTACACTCCTAATGGCAGAGTATCACTGAAAGCATAATTACATTCCCTAATTATGTGTAATTAAGCAAACCCAGATAATGTATTCAGTGATCTCTTGGAATAGCCAAGGGTCAAGGACTTCTGGAGTTTTGTAGCATTTCTCCAAATAAGCACATTATACTGTTAAAGCCAAGATACAGTTTTGTGCACTCTGTTCTGTAAACCTGCTTAACAGCTAAAATATATAGTATTCATTTATTTAGCTGAGTAAGGATATAGTTGAGATTTCCTCCATCCCGCTTTTAGATTTGTCGTACTTAACCCAGGAAAAGGGACTTTAAACTCAGCACCATAATGTTCTGCATGCTGACAAGCTAAGTGATATTTATTTTTTCAAACCTTAATCCTTTTGAAACATGGAGAAATAAATACATCCTCTTATCTAGCATATGCCTGAGACTGGAAATAAATTCTTATTTCCTTGTAGTCCTGTACCAATGGTCTACAATGAATAATTTGGGCAGTCTCACTGAATATAATAGGAAGAGCTTCTCTATTACCAGTGATAATTATAAAGCTCATAACGGGAAACCTCTAAAGTCCTACCATCAATCAAGGAAAATAAACAATAGAAAATGATAGGTATATAGAAGTGAAAATGGCAAAACCACATATGGAAATGCAATAGTTTCTGCGAGGTTATAAATCATAGGGGACTCATAATTTCAAATGCAATTAATATTCTCAGATTAAAACGTAACTTTCTAAGGAATTTAGCAGATATTTTTATAGTCGGGAGCTGGATGAGTAAGAGCATTAGTAATGGGATTAAGGAGACTTTAACTTCTAGATCATTAGGTCAAATATGACCCAAATCTGCAGTGCCTGAAAGTTATCATTTAACAGCTGTGCAGTGCCCTTTGTAAAAAGATTTGTTGATTTTGGTCTAAACCCCAGCAGGCAAGGGTCTCTGGACCAAAGTCAACCATGCTGTAAACAGTTTTGTTCTCAGTGGAAACAAAAGAAGTTGGCCTCCGTCATCTCTAAGCTTGGATTTTGAGGTATTAGAGCATCATTAGAAATCCTATGATGTGCTCCTTCCAGGAGCAGAAGCCAAAACCAGAGTGGCCTTTGAGAGGGAGCTGCTCAGTCTCTGGAAGTGATCCCTCCAGGTGAGGATGCAGATGAGCATTGGCCCGTGGCAGTTTTTCCCTCCTTGTCTCATGAATGCCTGTCCTGGAAACCGAAGACAAAGATGAAGTGAAGGCCTTTAGAGCATTCCTTAGTGTGTAAATCCCCACACATGCTTCTTAGAGTAGAGGTTGATTTGAATGATAACCCCAAAGTCCATTGCCATCAGTTTACCTGCCTACACCAATTTACTGGTGAAAAAGCTTGCTAAAGATTTGTAAATGAATGATATATCGGTTTTGCTATTAGTTGTGACAGAGAATGTAGAAAGGGGGGAGCCCACCTCATGTGAAGTATTTCTATCCAAATTAGGAAAACCCTTTTTTTTTTTCTTAACACCTTGTTGTTAAGTTTTAATCTTACATGGCCTTAGATGGATGAATTCAGGGGCACATTGTGCGTTGTCTCAGGAAGGACTTGGGCAGGAACTGGAGCTCCCAGTGGTGCACTATGTGGGAACAAGGTGTCTGGTGAGTTTTCCCATCTTACACCATGGCCCAGAGGGGTCTGGCTAGGGCACTTGACTTTCTTCATACATCAGTGCTGGAGGTTAAAGGCCTTGAAATGGTCTCTACTTCACACACAGTGCCACCCCCCTGCAACGCTTTGTAATGTTCAAAATATGTTTCTTCATGCTGGTTGACTTCTCTGTCACTTGGTTTCGCCTCACTGAGGTCTGAAGACAATCAGGGCATGTTTGGAGTTTTCTCATGTTTTTGTGTCTATGTGATTCCTGAACTGGCTCTTTGTGGGGGCCAGTGCGTTAACTAAGGTTTCCTCTGGGCTGCCTCTGTGGACGAGTGCCCCTGCTGTGCGCTTACGCCAAAATTGGTGGTGGACCCAGCCTGGTTCAGAGACCTCCGCCCTTGCTGCACTCCATTGTCCTTACGCTTAGAAACCCAGTGCAAAGAGAGGGTGCACACGTTCAAGGACAGCACGACACTAACGTGTGCTTTCTTACATGTTTTCCTGATGCTTTCTTGAACCTGAAATTGTTCACAGCTTAAAAATTCAGTCCTTGAACAAGCTCTGTTTCTCCTAGTTCTTGTTTCCACCCTCTGGATGTGGCCAGTGCCATTGTCTCACCTTCATTTGGACTGTGGCCTGTTTGGTTTAGGGCGCTTACAGAGATACTGGCTTGCAGTTTTCCATTCCTTTAATTTCTTTTTATTGTTTTCCAGTTCCTTCCCTGTTTTCCACCCTTTGTTCCTATTTCCCAGTTCCTTCCCTGTTTTCCACCCTTTGTTCCTATCACCTATGACCCCCCAAACCACTCCCGAGACCCTATCTTCTTGACAGAGCTTGTATTTGTGGAAAAAATGGAGGACCAAGAAAACTACTGTTGCTCTAGTCATAGTTGTAATACGGTGATTGCCAGTGGTTCATTCCATGGCTAAATCAGTCAGTGCTTGAAGTTTTTAAATCCTTTATTTCTGTTTTGGAATTCTTCCATGTTCTGTTCCACGCATCTGAGTGAAGGTGAGACTCTCTTTCACATGATTTCCACCAAAACCAAATATACTTTTCATAGTTGAAGAGTTTGTCTACAGGCTGAATAAAAATTTTTGCAGTGTTGTTTTCTTGTACATACATGATATTAAATATTTTCCAGAAATATTTGTTCCTCTGTCGGAAAGTTGCAAGAGGAAAAGACCAGTGAACCATTGGTAACCTGGTTCAGCTGTAGCAATGCATTTTGTTTGCAGTGCTTTGTTTCTTGTTGTGCATTTCATTTACTAGGTACACATGACACAGAGTTTTATTAATTGCGCGAAGAAATGACACAACTATTATTCCCAGTAACAAATGAGTCACTAAGTTTGCAACAGCAAACAAAAGACAAATGCGTGCATGTGAGATCTGCAATAGTTATAGGAGCTCTTCCTAAGAATACATTTCAACTGATTTACAGCATTCTTGAATAGCTTAATATGCTGTACTGTGTGTGATATATTCAGATTTTCAGTCCCAGTGCATTCCTGAAAAGAATGTCCAGTGTTGTTGTAAGGATTAAATGTCCCATGGGGGATAAAAGCACCAAAGAACGGAGGACAATGAAACATTAGATGTAAAAACAAACAGATGTAGCATAATAAGTAACAGGTCAATATGTGCTGAGGACCAGCATGCGTAAACGCAGAATGGTAATTTCAAATAGTCAGAGGCCAGTATGGCAGCAGAGCTCCCTCCAGTCCCGCCTGGGTAAGAGAGTCATTAGGCAGTCTGTACTCCAGCAGCGGGCTGGAGTGGAAGAGGCGATATGCTCTGATAGCTTTAGTTGCCTCTTAAAAAATTCATATGGTTAATATTTAAGTTTCAGAAACCTGTGGCCAGCAAGAGAAAGTTCTCCTAAATGACCCCATTTGTGCTAATGTAACAATCTAATGAAAACTTTAATGCTTATGTTTGCATAATTTCAACTCATTTTTGCTGTTCTGATTATTAAAATTGCTCATTTAAGGACTGTCTTTTGTTTTGTTTGATTTCAGCATTCCCTTTGGTAGGAGTTGCAAAAATGGTGAGGAAATGGATTTAATAGACACAGTCTCAGGAATGGTTAGCTAAATGGTGCTGCAAGTACTCCCAATTTTTCCCTTTGTTCTTCTACATATGTTTAAAGATATTTCTGTTAATTTACAATTTGAAAGGTGGGTGAGGAGCAGAGAGTTTGAAAAATAGATTACTGTCTTCATTAATACAGGTTTGACCTACAAAGTCTTCACGTACTTAATGATTAAAAACCAAAGTACTAAATAATAAATTATAAGAATTTATAGGAGTCATCATCTTGAAATTAGCTTACTGAATGTTCTTATCATAATAAATCTGAGTGGGTGTCTAATTTAGTGTTAGCTGACTAAAATTATATGTTGCAGTCAGATAAAAAAAAAAAGAAAAAAACTTTTGTTTCAAGAAAAATGATATGAATTTAATCAGAAATAATGCCAAAGGCTACCATATTTTGTTGTGTCTGCTTTGCAGAAACTTTGGCAAAACTGGTACTGGTAGAATGAAAATCAATTTCAATTTTTGAATCTGGCAGAGAATAACATTGCCTCTAGCAATTCATTGAGGTTTATGGTGACGCTTCCCTTACTGCTATAGCCAGTCAAAAACCCAGGAAAGAAATGACAAAATATCTGCTATATCTCTTATTCAATCTAAGTATAGCAGAAGCATTTGCAAAGATCTTTTTATGTGATTGTAGAAAAATCTCTCTCTTCGTTCTTTATCTCTCGCTGTTACAGAAGTTATTTCTCAATTCGGTTAAGATGTATTTCTCCTCACATATGAATAAGGAACCCCACATACAGACCTGAACATTTTTAGAGCTGGTAAGCTGCTTCTAAAATTCACCTACTGGGAAGCCTCGAAGGAGAAGAAAGGAAAACAAATATTAAATTAGGAAGTATATAAAAAGCAATCCAAATCAATATTTTGCTTCAGTCCAGACAGTAAAAGATAGGGTCCTGAGCCCATTCTCAGCACAATCATTCCAAGCCTTCCTACAATGCCAAAACAAGTAGCTTTGGCGAGCGTAGAGCTAACTAACCTACATGCAGGCACTCTTTCTGTTGACAGGCTTCTCTGAATGGAGCACTGGGACCCTAGTTGTAAACAGGTGCTAAAATCATAGTAAAATAGCTTTAAAGGGGAAATTTCTTTCTGCAGTTTATAAGGAGCAGTAAGAGCTGCAGAAAGCAGTCAGGTTCTACTTTATCCACTCACTTTGCCTCAATCCCTCACCCTAATTAATTAGAGGGAAATATGCCTTCCAGAGAAGACGAAAGTACATTTGGGATTTTCATCAGGAAGTCATAGCTCTTGTGGTTAAGAGGGGAAAGATTTGTTGTTGTTGTTTGAAATATTAAAAATTTTAAATGTGATTCACTAGTACTTCATTTTTATCATTAGTACCAATTCTGCAGTGCTAAATGCTGTTGATAATATTTAAGTTTCTTTATGTAAACATAATTTTTGATTGCAGATTCCTAATCAGAACTAGAAAAGCCATGTGCTTCAATCATTTTTCCCAAAGAGCTCCTGGAGATCAGATTCATCTCTGAAAATGCTGATTAGTCGGGTTTCATTACCTCCTTTCAGAGTATTCAAATGTCAGAAAAAAAAAAAAAAGGCGCAAAATAAAGATGAGAGTATATAAATGAAAATTAGGTGCATTATTCAATTAAAGGAGCTTATTTCTCTCATTTTCTAAAAAGCTTTTACCTTAGCAGCTTCCTGCAGTTGGACCCAGTGTATACCCGTGCTGCGGCAGTGTGCTTAGACTGTGTGCAAGCATGAGGTTCCTTCTGAGCGCTACTCACCGTATATGCCATAAAACGGGGAGCAGCTTAGGTGATTACTATGTCACACTGCGTAATCATTGTTTAATTGGGAAAGAAGATGCTTGTGAAATTTTGTTAGCCTAATCATCAACAGTCTGATCCAAACTCCTATTGTTTTTTTAGGAGTGAAGATGAGCTCCATTCTTAATCTTAGTTTTATTTTCCATCTTTTAGACACAATTGCAAGCAGTCATCCCAGTGGCTGCAAAAGCACTGAAATATGTAGATGGCTGCTGCAGAGAGTGACTTCCTAAGCTGTGATCTCAGCATGCGGGTTCTGCAGGACAGACACATGTCGTAACAAATCCTTGTGTAGTTGCTAGCGTAGCAGACACTCGTCACAAGGGGCCTTTGGACGCTGCGTTATACAATGACGCTCGTGGAGCCAAGACTCAGTGTCACTGTTCTTCCCTCCAGCAGCAGGTACCCATCAAAAGGCAGCAGTGGTAAAGTAAGTCTATTAATAGCACAAGCTGAATGATTGGACTATAGCGAAAACAGGGGGGGAAGACATGTTCATTTAATAGTCAGTATTCCTTTCCTTTGGTTTGATCAGCAAGATCTTCAGGGGCGGACTGAAGCACGTCCACTAGGTGCCCTGTGCATCGCGTAGGTGTGGTACTGAGGTGTCACCACGAGTTTGCTGCAGGGATGCGTACTAGCAGCATGTTTCATCTGTAAACTCTCCATTGCTCACCCGTATGCGGCAGAAACTGTAGGTGAAGCCTCAGCCCAGCATATATGCAGAGGGATGTTTTATGCTCTGTTCTGTATCCCTTTTCTTTCATCCTTCTGCAGAGTTGATCATAGGATATGGTGATGTTTCGGTGTACAGTAAAATATAACCCATACACAAACACAGAGCTAGTTTCATGGTTAGTGAAAGAATACGTCTTTTATAAGAGTTTTGTAGTGGAAGATTTGTAATGCACTTATTTTTTTTAACCATGTTTTTTCAAGTATCATTCATATTACTAATGTGTGTGTTACTTCTAAAGGCTTGACTCGGCAATGTTCGCGTCTTCCAGATTTCTTGCCACCAATGTGCAGCTGTGTTACAGTGCAAGGTCACATTTATGTCACATATGTAGAAATAACAGAAGTTGCATTCAGTCTGAATTAACATAATGTCTCCTAAGATTTCAGTGGGGGAAAAAAAATCTCAGCATGATCTTTTAACACCAGAATTCAGGAGATGCCTCCAGCACAGGCTCTAGAAGCACTTGATTACAGACCTGGTCAGTGAGAACTCTCTGCACTTGGATGCTATAATCTTTTTTTCCTAATCATTTTGCCACAAGTCAGTATTTAGTGCAAATGATCAGATGAGTTGTTTTTTCTGTTTTGTTTTAGTAGATCGGGTTTTTAAGATAAAACTGGACACAGATGCAAGTTTGTAATACATACAACTTTAAACACTATCAAATTTCTTTGTAACAAAGTAGTGTTTGTTTTCTTTCTCCCTGCAGCTTGGTGAAGTTTACAGTTCCATGTAGCATTATGCATATACAGAATTTTCCTTAGGATTCAGCTGGCCTATTAAGAGCAGATTGTGAGAGAAGAGAACATGTGCAGTTTCCAAATCCGCTAGACTTTGTACCCAGGTCTGCAGAGCAAATCAACTAACACTTCTGTAAAATTAAAGAAATTAACAGCTTTTTGATCTTTACAAGAAATTAATGAGTGAGTAGATAAAGTAGGGGACAGAAGATCCGTTGCTTTTCTAATTTTATAAAGGCTTGTGGTTGAAAAATATAAACACACAGCCTGCTGGCCAGGTAGCTTGTTGTTATGTTGGAGGTTTTTTTCCACATCAGTGATAATCTTCAGTCCTGCAAGTTAGTAAAACCAAGACCACTTGCCATAGCTATAAGCTATCAATAAAAATTAATGTACCAGAGGGAATTGAAAGGAAAAAAATGTACTTAAGTGTTCAGGGCCATCGAGCCACCCATGCATCTCTGCAAGTGTATTCTGGCGATAGAGCTGTTATTGTTGCCATGGGCTGCCATTTAATGTTATTTTCCTAAGTAAATGCTTCTGTGCTCTGATCAAGGACATTGGCATTAAACCAAGACAAGTCTTCAGAAAAAGATGGTGCTGAATGGTATTGAATACTGTTCAACCAGACCTGGTATCAGAAGATAACTGAAGCCCCTCTCCTTTGAAAATCAGTTCAAACGCAGGTTTAAAATCCTTTCAAGAAGAGAAGAGTCCTTCTCTTTTCCTCTTTCTCTTTTTTCCTGAAATATTATTCAGGGTTTTTTTTTAAAGAACGACAAGAGGAATTAAAAAAAAAAAAAAAAAAAAAAGACTGGGATATATACACTCTAAGGTGGTTTTAACTGAGAAGAATGGGAATATCAATAACAAAGCCAAAATCCCCCCCCCCAATATATATTTCTGGGATGGTTTTTTTGTTTGTCTGCCTTTCCAATAGGTTGATTGCTGTTAAACCAAGGGCCTCCCCTGTTAACTACATCTCCCTCTTAGTTTTTTCTGGGGGAAGATGGTCATGGGTCTGTATCCAGCCTTGAGTGCTGATGCCAATGGTGTGGTTCTGTTCAAAGGGAAGGGACAAGAGGTGTATAGTCACCCCCAGTGTATAACTATATCGAAGTCAAGGATTTTCTGCTGAGAAGGACTAGCATTGATAGCGTCTGATCGTTTTGGCTAACATTCTAACTGTACTGTATTTGTCAGCCAAGAGAGTACATTTTAAACAAGGAGTGCTGCTGGGTTGTCCCCTGGCACAGCTGAACCCACATGTGCTAAAAGAAAAGAGAAAAAAAGACATGGAAAGAGTGTTCGTTTGCAATGATCTGTGTACAGGAGCTGTACGCAAATGTAGAAAAACAAAGTCCTGTAGCAAGTAAGCTATCCCCCACGTCAATTTTGCCATCGGTCTACAATCTCCATTTCTTCCTCAGGATGATTATTGTATTAAACTGTTACGTTTGATTCTTTTGTAGTTAAAGCACTAAAAGTACATTCATACCCTTAAAGTAATAAAGGGCAGAGTCTGTGCCCCAGGGGTCTGACACCATCACTTTGGGTACGGTGCACTCTGTGGCTGCAGCACAGAATGCTTTTGGGTACACGGTAAAGAGAAATGGCATTTACCATCATCATTTACCTGTACGAAGGGTCTGTCAAAGTGAAACCTTGCGCTTTTTGCTGCAGGTGTAAGAGAGCAGCAGGGTGCAATCCCCGTGCACATTTATTTTTTAAATCAAACTTTGTTAGCCCAGAACTTAGTGAGGAAAAAAAGGAGGATGTTACAAATGAAAAGGCTGACCTGGCTTTTTGGTGTATGTTATTGATAGTATATAGACAGTCACACTTATTTGTAAATCTTCCAGGGAATAATACTTGTTTGAGCCATTCTTCAGCATGTTTTGGTCCTCCACCCAGCTTCCAGTCCGATAGCTACCCTTTACTTTTAATGGTGGCGTTTCAAGTGTGGCAGTTCCTCATAGAAAATGCCCATACAGGGTCAGACCAGGGTTCAAACCAGCCTAGTACACTTCTCTGGCAAATGACAACAGCAGAAGCCATAGGAGGAGGTGAAAAATCACCAAATAGAGAATTTTCTCCCAGCCTCTAATAACTTAATCAATCATTTTTTTACTTATAAACTTTTAGCATCCACAGTGTCTTGTGAGAGGGATATAACAGCTTAACTTCATATTGCATAAATAATTCAGTGACTTACTTGTTTCGAGCGTGGAACCTGCTGGTGCTATCTAATGGCACCAGCTCCTGTACTGAAAGAGGCAGCCTGTCCCTATTCACCCTCTCCAAGCTGCTCATAATTTTGTAGACCATAAGAATGTCTCTGGTCAGCTGTCTCTTTGTGAGGAAGAAGATCCAGAATTAAATTGTATATAGAAGTCACTCCATAGCAATAATAATCTTTTTTTGTCCTTCTCTGTAAGTTTCCAGTGCTGTGATAATTTTTCAAGATGAGGGTACCAGATATTCACACAGTTTTCAAGATGCAATCAGGTTGTTGGTTTATACAGTGGCATAATTATCTTTTATTTTCTTCTCTGTTCCTCTCCTAATAAATCTTGGCTTCTTATTTCTTTTGTAATTGCTACTGGGCATGGAGCTGATGTTCTCACAGCACTGTTATAACCCCAAGATCTTGCTCTTGTATCCTAAGAAGTTCAGTGCAGCCGTGTTAAGTTGCATTTATTTTTTCTCATGTGCATCACTTGACATTCATCTACATTTAATTTCATCTGCCATTTTATTGCCTAGTTACTGAGCATCATGAGATCTTTCTGCAAGTCTTCACAGTCAGCCTTCATCCTTGCTGGTGTGACTAGTTACACTTTTTTTTCCAGCAGTGGTGAGGAGGGAGGGGAAAAATGGAAAGGCAACTGTAGACTGTGCCGCATGGATGCAAACTATTTAGAGTGAAATCCAGTGATCCCCACTAGAGGCAACGTGATTAATGGAACTGAAACCTCAAAAAAATGGTCTTGCAACTACTTTTTTAATGCATAATATTTGTGTGAGTTTGACATTCAGCAAAATGCTTTCTCTCATGCCTGGTTTGAAGTTAAAAATATAAATGGAATGTCCTAGATTTTATTTATGCATCTAAAGTCGTTAAGGAGGTAAAGGAGAAATGAGAGATAGGCAGCCCAGATTACCTATCTCCAAAGTACAGTCCCATCATTTGCTGAAACTTCTCCTGTTGATTGAATCATTCAAAGTTGGGTTGATTTTGGTAATTTAGAATTATATATATTTTCATTGAGTAAGCAGATGTTTGTTTCATTGTCCAAGGAAGAAGTCATAATGTTTACTTTGTGATCTTGGAGGGATCAGCATAAAAATGCATCTCTGTCATGCACACACACAAATACACACATTGCTGGCAATGGATTTCCTAGTACCAATTTTAGCTAATGTTGCAGATTATGAATAATTGAAAAATGTAGTGGAAATGAATTTTGTGTGAGCGATATCTAATGAATATTTGGGAGAATGTCTGAACTGTTGCTTAAAGGCTTGCCACACTGCTCTGTGTACAAAAAAAGACCTGCAGACAGCTTACACTGAAATTTTGAAAATCCTAGGGAGAAAGAAGTTTAACGGAAAGCTTTTACAACTGTATGAGTTCCACAGCATTGAATTAAGTTAATAAATGAGAGCTTAATATCAATGAAAAGTAAATGCACGTCTGGATTTTGCAAATCTCAGCATTCCATGGCATTAGAAACTCTCCCTGTCAAATGTGATGTCTTCAGTGGAGTTTTTAAGGTATCTCTAAAATTGTGTACATCAAAGGTTCGGTATTGTTTCATTACATTTTATTTTAAGTGAGGGAAAGTGCAGTTGCATTTAGAAAAAATACTCCTCTTTGTCATTCTAAATTGAGAAGTAGGAGTGAAGATAACTAGGATTATAATCATCAGAGTTTGTAGCATTTTTACAATGTGAGGTACCCAGTAAATTTGGGGGTTTTTCCTTCAGTGCAGTAAAAAACATATGCTTCGCAAGTCTTTGTAGATATTTTTTTTACTCTTTCTATGAGGAAATGTTTACTCTGATTGTCTGTAATTTAGAAATCTTTATTTTTCACTTGTCTAATCATTTGTATTGAGTTAAAAGTAGCAAGTCAAATTGACATTATCTACACAATATAAGATTTAGCTTTTGCTGGTGTAGTTAATTCCCCCTTACTAACCATCCCCTTTTCTTTTTCTTTTTGCTCTTGATACTCAAATTGAGGTCTTTTGTCTGTCCTCTTAGCTCTTACCTTTCACACATTAAATTTCATTGCCAGCACTCTGAAAATCCAAATAGCTTATGCCATTTGCACTACCATCATCAACCTTCTCTGTAACCTCAGAAAAGTCAAGGAGAATAGTTAGGCGGATTTCTCCTTCTTAAATCTCTACCAGTTTTTTTCTATTATGTTACAAATATGTGTTCCTTTCTACCTTGCCTGTCAGAATGGCTTTCAACTGTTTTCCTTGCTAATGTTGACAAGGTGATTGACTTGCAGATTTCTATAGCAGTTTTAGACCTTTACAAAAAAGTGAGAGACTGCTGTTGTATTCCACAAACTTTTTTTTTTTTTTTAACTGCTTGAACTTCAATTATTATTTGTGGCCTACAGATCTTTGACAAGAATAAATCTTAGAGTATCTAGTCTGACAGACTCAATTTTTATTTTGAATTGCCTCCTACTTCTCTAGTAGTAGGCACTGTCGTAATTATATACATAGTCAATGGATGACAGCCAGGATATTGTTATTGTAGTCTTTCATTTAGAGAAAGTATTAATTTCATATTTCAGTTGTTTTACATGCTGTCAGGGTATAATTCTTTTCTTGATTCTAGAGCACTGAAAAGTAAAAGTTCTGGGCAGTTCTGCTTCAATTCTTTAGCCACATCTGTTTTAATTGTTAAGATTTTATTTCTCTTTATTGATGTCACAGAAGTCTGTAGGGCTTTATCCTGCAGAAATTTTTTTAGTATGCTCTTGTAAGTCTTATATAATCAATTTTGATGAAAGTCTGCAGTTTGTATTGATTATCGTCAATGAATATTTTTGTGTTTGTATTTAAAAATGAAAAAAAAAAGTGCCTATGGGTGATAGTTCATTAGCTTATAAATATAGTATAACTTCCTGCATAATTACAGGTTTTGATAATTTTATAATGCTTTTTGCTTATTTTCCTCTGGATAATTTTCAAAGTACTATTATTCCCTCAAGAGATGTCTAAGAGGCAGAATTTCTGGCTATTAAAGATTTGCCATCCCACAAGCAGCAGACTGAGAGTGCCTTCAGGTTATTTATAACTGGATTTTATCTCAGAAAATTAACTAAAGATAAACCAAAATTCTAGGGGAAAATGCCTTAAACATCTCATATATTATGCTATGCTCAAACAGCTATTTTAATTTTAACAGCCTGGCAAGCCCAGTGGAACTCTTTTTCTGGTTTTGGGCACAAAATAAGATAACACTTTTTTAATTCCTCCAGGAGATCATCGAAGCGCACTTAAAGTGGAGGCATAAAATATGAGTTTACAATGTGATATATTTAAGCTTTACATGTTAGTTTAATTGATTTTCTGTGTTTGCTAGTCCTGAGAGCCCCAGAACTCCTAATTTGCCCTTTAAAAAACACTAGTACATTTTCAAAATGTTGTGTTAGCAGGCAAGGCCGTGTCGACCTGTTCTTACGGAAGGTTCCGCCGCGCCCCGGTTCCCCTAGTGCTACAACCCTTGCCTGGCCACCAGCACCCTAGCTTCTGCCAACCCTTCAGCAGACACACAGCTTCACATGCCTGCAGAATCCCGCTGCTCAGAGCGGGCCACACGCGCAGATTTCCTTGTGCATCCGATGCGCGTTGCTAAATCGGGGATAGAATCTGTTAGCTGCGATTTGTGGGTGGGCTTTTGGGGGGCCTTTGGTGCGAGCAGGGGAAATGAGCCTGCCGAACACAGAGCACCTCAGCTGGATCGCGTGTGAAAATTTAGGGGTCTGACGTGATTAAGCTTAAAATAACAAACTCATTTTCTTTCTAGCACCAGTTATGTTTGAACTTAGGTCTAGAGGGGTGAAAGGTTATTGCAATAATTAATTGTAACTTACAGTACAATTGGTGTTTAAAAAAAGAATGGTAGCTGTAAGGCATGTTTTAATCTTCCTTCAAGGAAAAAGTGCTATCAGATTGCAAGGGCTAAATAGTTGCAGTTTCTCAGTGTGCCTTGTAAACAGAATGGCGAGAAAGGGGTTTTCACGACAAACTTGTAAACTATGATTATTAACACCTTTTCTTCACGTTTATAATAATAGTTTATATTAATAGTACCGTGCATTTATGATTATATAGTTATGATGCACAGTTGGGTGACCTTTGCAAATGGCAAAACTATTAATGATTTCCTCTGGCTTTTGCTTTTTATTGTTCACCTATGTGAAGTAGAATACGGACTATAATGGCTAGGGTAAATAAGGATAAATAAGTAAACAAGGTAAATAAGTTCATATCAATGTTGTCACCTAGCAGAAACATCTTAACATTTGCATTCAGGTTTTTTAGGCTTAGATACTACAATTAAAGAAACTGGCTTTTTGTTACAGGTTATGGAACATAAACTGATACACACACACACATTTTTATATATAACATGCAGCTTGAATGGGAAGTTTCCCATAACATCTTGACAAATTTTAGTCAAGCAAGATTGTAAACTGTTACTGTATGGATTTGTTTGTACAGCCCAAGTACATCACTTCTTCAAGACAAAAAATAAACTGACTTTGAATTTTGGTTGAAAATTGCATGAAGAAATTAGTGATCCCATTATCTGCCCATTTAGACTTTGTGCCTTTAATAAGTGGAATGGTGGCTAAAAAAATATGGCTCAGTGTTGATTTCTGCCATCTGTATTTTCTTTCGCAAATTATCTGGTCTTATAAATATTTGAATAACTTCTATTCAGAATAAACACTTCCAGTTTAGCACAAGAACACACTCTGGCTCTTGAGATCATAACAATTGAATAAATTAATATTGATTTGCTAAGAAAATACTTCTTCATCTAGTAAAATATCTCCTACTGTAGTCTGGAACAAATTTAAAAGAATGAAAATAGTTCTTGTCCGTTTTTCTAGTGAAAGTCATTATGGGTAGCATCGCACAAAGTTCATGGGCTGTACATTTGAGAATATAGATTACATAGAAAATTTCCTGGAGATGCAAGGAAGGGAAAGTTAGCTATGCATACAGATTCAGACTGAACCCTAATATATATAAACCCCAAATTTTTTAAGAATTCTTTAGAGGTGGGCAATTTGGGTGGCCGGAACAGTGTGGTAGACCACTATTTTGAGGTGTCTGCTTGCCATTAACAGGATTAATCTACATGGCATGAATTTACAAGATTTCCAATTGCTACTAACATTTATTAGAAAGAGGAAAAGTTACTTGTTTGAATTACTGAAAATTAAGGGTTTTTTTAACTAAGCATTGTGATTTTGTACACGAGAGTCTGTCTTGTGTAAACTCTGTGAGTTCCACGCTGTGCCTCTCAGAGTGAGGTGAAACACGAGCCAAGACAACCCACCATGGGTAGGTGAGGGTGTCCACCCCAGCCCAGGAGGAGAGGTCACCCTGGCACCTCTGTCTGCTCGCAGGGCGAGAAGAGAACAGGGCTGTCCCGGCAAGCACGCACCGGACCTGTGGTTGGAGAGCCTCAGCACTGCCGCACGGTGTTGTATAGCGTGGTTCCTTCAGGAACGGTGGTGCCGATGGGCAGTGGGCGAGCTGTAGATCGGGAGGTAGCAGCCTCACTGCATGTGCGCAGACCACCCGCACCATAGGATGCATAGGTCCGGAGCATGGTGGTGCCGGGTGCTGGTACACAGGGAAGACATCAGGCCTTAGGTGTAAGGTGTCTCAGATTTCCAGATATCCAGCGGCCCAGCTTCTGCTCCAGGTAGGCTGTCTGACAGCCTGAAGTCTGGAACTATGAATAGCTACATTATTTTCCACAATGGAAAAACTTTGCAATAAAAGTGCATGTCTGTGGGCACCTGGCCATAGGGTCAGTCCCAATGTGTGTGTACAGGACATGGGTCACTGCATAAATAAATGCGGTCAGCTTTTCAACCGACTTCGGGAGTCCCGAGAGATCCCAAGAAAAATTACACCTTAAAAAGGGATTTGGCAATGCCAATTTCTTTGCAGTGTGCCGGTCCTGTGATCCCCCAGGTTCAGGACTGGAGGCAGGTGCTCTCTTAGTTGGCACGGGTCAGCTCTCAGGGAAAGACAAAAGAGGAATGAAGAGGCCTTCAGCAAATAAACACACACAACTAAATGTTATTGTCAGTTTTACAGGTATGTGTCTCTCTGGCTAATTAATATGGGTCTTTATAAACTTTGGCCGTGCTTTTGTCCTTCAAGTCATACACAAATACTCAGCATATCCAGTATTTGCATTTGACTCAGACCTCTGAAACGTCACAGTTTTCCATTTTTCACTGAAAAAAAGAAAAAAGAGAAAAGAAAGAAAGTGGAAAGAAGGAAGGAACACACAAACCAAAATAAACCTGATATTTCATTTGCATTTTCCTGATAGATATTGAGTTCTTTCCATATACTTGTACATTAAGGGTTTTGCTGAGTGAGCTAGGACACTGTCTCTTTAAGTGTTTAACAGTAATTGGTTCATGTCCTGGTGTTCATTGAAAATCCTAGACATTTCATGGAAAATCTTCTTAATGAGGGAATGAATTTTTCATTCACATTAGAAAGCTCACTCTGACAAACAATTTCTAAATAAAACTTTGGCGACATGACATCCCATATTGGACTTGACAAAGAGGACAGGTGCATTAGAATAAAACTGTATGGCGATCCTTCAAGCTGTCAGCCATGAATATTTTATTTCTTAATGAATCATCTTTGTGAAATGAACTTTCTTGTTGTAGTGTCAGTGCCATTTACAACAAAAAACCTGCTCCTTTTAAAAGGTGAACTCCTTAAAGATGCTGATGCCTGCATAAAATACTTAACCCTAGCCAAGTTATTGGGTAAATTTAATAGTGGTGGGTTTTTTTCCCAAACTGTTTGAAATATAGTCTTACACTACCAGGTGTGATGGTCAGACACAACCTTTTGCAGTTGCGATTTTGTTAACAAAGCCATTATTCAAGGTAGATTAGCAATGAGGTTGATCCATGGGGCGTAGGTTTTGTTATTAAAAAGCAAAGCATACTTGCTTAATTATTGTTCTGGTGTTTATTTTAATTTTAGTGGTATATTAGACATATTTAGTACTTCTGAATAATAGTAGATTTATATTAAAGACCTTATATAGGAATATCATAAGTCTAACAGACAACAGCCACTTACACCATCTTGTATCACTGTTCCCTACCATGCACACAGCATAAATCATAGGCAGTCCTAGCTGGTATTTTGGGGGGTTGTTTTCCCCAAAGGTGTAAAGCGGGTGCTGATTGCAATGGGTGTGGAGGGTGGACAGTGCATGCATCCTGGAGCGCTGGCCTCCCAGTATCCAGGTGTTTCGTGCTGTCCCCAAACTGCTTGTTTCTTTATTCTAAGAGAATACAAATGTCAGATCAGTTTATTCTTCCTCACAGTTTGTCAGAGCAGATTTAAATGTACGGGTTTTGCTAACAATTTTACATTCATTGAGTTATCTTAAAAGCATATATGTTTCAGCATTTTCCTTTTGTTCTGCGAAAGCAGCTTGATTTGGATTCTCTGGGGAAAGCTCAATTTTTATTGATATTAAAAATACCCATTTGATTGCAAACCTCAAAGTGGACTAGATTCAATTTAATTTACATAATGGTGTCTTCAGGGACAAAGATTGCATGTCCTTTGTGGCATTAGTTTGTGGATGTTTGTTCCTCGCATGCGTCAAGTTCAAATTACAGGGTTTGTCATTTTACTCATAGGCTAAATGTTTTGGCTTCAGTAGATATGATTACACCCGTCGTCTTCGTAGTCCCTGACCTGTGCCCTTGCTGATACTGGATATACACGATGTCTTGCCTGCCCGTGCTCCCATCTAGCAACCTAATCTCAATGGAAAGACTCCAACAGATGAGGAGTATAGTCCTCCTTCAGTGCGTTTTTTTTATTACCTCCTTATTGTGTTCCAGTTTCTTGCTTTCCATGCTGGACTTGTATCCTGTATTAGCTTTCTTTCCAAACATCTGTGCTTATTAAGGAAAACTTCCTCAGATTCTGCTCTTGTTGAAGTCAGTAGCATCCCTTCCCACTGTCTTTAACTGGAGAAAAAATAGAGGCAAAAGCTGTTTTCGGAATGCATTTATTTACCTTAGCATTGACTGTTCACATGTCTGCTTCCATTGCATTTTTAAACGGCCTATAAAGTTTGCTGAAGCCTTCATGGGAAGATCTAGAACAGGTTTGCCAGACTTCTCAAGAAAGCGTTAAGACTATATCCTTGAAGGCTCCGTGTTTTCAAGTTGCTGTTTGTACATGAAACCTTACATGTGCAGGAAGCATTTATCATCAGTAATTAGTAACATCAAAAAGGAGGTATTCTGGACCTAATGAAATCGACTGAAGTCCTTGAATGGGATGTCTGCTGCAGACTCTGGAGAACTAAATGTGTACTCCCGTGCTTTGAAGTGGTTTTGCTGTATTACTGTTGTTTCTATTCCGGCAGCACCTAAGGGTCAAGTCATTTTTGCTTTGCTGAGCACTGTAGAAGTGCACACCCAGAGTAAAAAGGCAGTTCCTGGTTTGAGGTTTGCAGTCCACACGTGTGACTGGGGGCCACTGATGCACTAAGTAGACAGCAGAGCACAAAGAAACGACGATACAAGGACAGATAAATCAGAATGGTCAGCAGGTTTCATCAGGCACCAACAGCCTAAATATTCCGTCTGTTGACATGACAGCAAAGGAGAATTTCTAAAAGGGATTTAAGGGTGATAAGGAGATAGTTCTGTGTATGTATGAGGAAGCACTTCCCAATCTCAGAGGCAAGGTGGAAAACTGGAAAAAGTGCTTCCAGTAGATACTGGAATCTGCCATTGTGAATTGGGTGAAGGCGGGAATCAGCCTGTACTGAGGACTGATATGTGGGAGAGTGGAGGAATATGCTGTGAAGGACTTTCCATTCTCATCTTGAGATGTTGTAATGTATTTTATCGGGTTGTTAAGAGGGTCCCATCCTAGGCTGGCCGTATGAGAATTGCAATTCACTAGAAAGTTACTGGTCTTCAAAATTTCTATTGATTTAAATGGGAGTTAATGTGTGTAACAACTTCAGGATCAAGGGGCAATGATGATAACTTAATCTTCTTTCCCATATCAAATAAAAATCTTAGTTTTTTAAAGCATTCTTGCTTTTCTCTTGAAATTATCAGACTGTCTTTATCCTTCTTCAGTTTCTAATTTTGCTTTCATTTAAATCCACTTTTTTCAACAGCCTAGCAAGTACTAATCAAATAAACTTTAAAAGATTGCTCCTGATTAAATTATTTCTTAATAATGAGTTCCTGTTACCAGGGAATACAGAGTTAAAAAGGTGATATCACTAAAATTAATTAGCATAAGACATGCTGGACTGGTAGAAGTGACTGGATCTTAATCAATAGCAATATGATTACACCCATGCAGCAATTATAAATTATTTAAAACAGTACCCCTAGGTTACTGACTAGTTGCCTTTAAATTAAATTCTCTGTCAATAATTGATGCAAGGAATTAATGTGAGAACACCTTCAGTTACTGAAACTTTTTTAAGGTGGCATAAAATATTGAACTGTTGCCTGTCATTAGCAGCCATCCTGTCTCTTTTGCGCAGCATTGTTCTTTACTAAATTGGTCAAGAAGGACCTCCAGAGCATGAAAGATGACTAATGATTCTGAATGCTGTGCTCACTCTTCTTCTAAGGACACTGAGAAATATAAATTTCATGTATGAGAGGAAGTAGAAACTGTTGAGACCGGTAAAGCTCCTGAAGCTTTGAAGCAGTGAAACGAAATATGTTCTTGCGTGGTTTTTGGATTTCATTAGATGAGGAGGATAAAAGGAAAAGAGTCTGGAATGTGCCGGTGTGTAGGTGGTGTTCAGAAGACTGTTGATTTGTTCGGAGTGGCAATTTTCTTCCTGCAAAACACACTGTAATACCCACTTATAGATGAGTTTAACAGAATTCCTTCTCTCCTTTTCCTTGGTATACGTTTCTTATCTATGGTTTAGTGTTTTGTTGCAGGTGGGATACATGTGATTTTACTTCTTTCAAGGAGAGGAAAGAAAATTTAATAATTGCAATCTTAGTAATATCAGAGAGGAGGGTGCCACACTTCAGTGTGTCTGTTGCTGAGATCAGTGGTAATCTCAGTGTGCACTGGAAGAATGTCCATATGTGAGATTTACATAAAAATTTGATCACTACTTCTGCTAATGATTGTTCTTTTTGCTATGTAGACAAAAAAAAAATGAGTAATTTGGTAAGCATTTCCTAGGTTAATGTGGCATACTTTAAGACAGTATGTTTTTAGAGAGCACCAATTCCCATGTATATTTTAAGATGCAAAAAGAAGGTGATTCTAGAAAATATCAGGATACTTACAGTGACATGATCCTTGTAAAAATCTTACATTTGAAAATATTATGAAATCATAAGATTTTAGCTTATATAAATCAGAATTATTGTCAAGGTATTGCCATAAATTCACAGAAGCCAGGAAGTTCAGTGATGAAGCCTGGAACTGGGAGACGACGTTTGCTCCTACTTTTTGGCTTTTGCTTGCTTACTGTGGGAAGCTGGCAAAGCTACATTGACATGTGGACACAGCAGAAATAATTCTAAAAGAAAATCACTCTTCTTGACATCCTTTTCTCTTCCAATTTCCTCTTGTTTTTCACTTTGTGTCCAACATACTCTGTTATTCTTACTGCTGTTATAAAGTATCTCTTTTTAAGTGCTGCTGCAGGGATGAAGACTAGTATCATGCTACATAAATTACACCTTTATTTTAAATATGTGTATCAGAACATCAGTTTATGTAGTAGCACTCAAAAAATTACACTTTGGGGAATTTATTAAATAAAGGGACACCAGAATTTTCTTCTTTTTTTGTTTGTAACAGCTGTAAAAATTATGTGTCAATGAAGCTTATTATTACCAGTGAAAGGCTTTTGGTATATGTTGTGGATAAATATGGATCATGGATGAGGAAAGTGCTAGAAAAAAGGAAAATTGATCTACCTATTTGCAGAGTTTTTTAATGGTGCAACAGAGATATATTGAATGTTTACTCATTATAATATAGTATTTCTCATTTTCTAACCAGATTCCTTTGACAAGGTTTGGGGTTAATGTAGTGAATGCATGAATGCAATATTTAGGTCGGTATTTGGGGGGGGGGGGGGGGGGGGTGTGTGTGTGAAGCAAACCAAAATCCAGATTATGCCACAAATTCCATAGGATGGGGAAAGGTACTTCTTGTCACTCTTTGAAGCCTTTGGTCTAGCACTCTTACAGCTGTTTCAGCCCCTCTGCATGTTCCCAGTAGGTCTTCTGGATCTTGATGGTGGTACAGAAGAGTGGAAATCATGAAGGGAAAGACGTTATGAGGTCTAGAAATTTATAATTTTAGGTCTCGTGGAATTTGCCTCCACTCTGAAATTGCGCTTTTTAACATAAATATTAAAATTTAGGAGCACAGGAACAGTTCAGCACTATCAATGAGTCCTACCCAGATAAGCAAATGAACCAAAGAGAAATGGAGCATAAAAAGGCAGTGGTCGAGTGAAGAAATCAGGAACCTGTGACTTTCATATCTCTCTCCATGCTACTGAATCACTACATCGCCTCGGGCGGTTCAGTTCCATTTCTGTGCCTTGCTTTCCTCATCTATGAAAAACAAATGGTAATGCTGCAGGGGGTGATGGGAGAGTTATTTGGTTAAGAGCTAGTTAGTGTTTTGAAAGTGTAAGGCTAACTTTGTTACCTTGCTTATCACTCACTGAAGGTACCTGAAGGATATTGCTTTAGTGCATAATTGGTCCAGGGTGCAGTGTATGTGCCTTTTTTATATTGAATTCTAGCAAAATTGAAATGACATTTATATAATTAAAGGCAGCTCACAAAATGCCTTGTAGTAATAGGTTTAAACTCTTCATTAACAAAAAAGAAAGCAAACAAAAAGATTTGTGGAACCTGCTATTTGATATTTTTCATTGATTTTAGCTAATGTTAAATAAGAAACAAGGATCTGATTTGCCCACTGGTGTTCATAGTGCATGGTAAGAGTTTGCATTTTAACACATAGGAACCTCAGCTACTCCTGTGAGCTGACTGTGCTGACTAAATGTTTAGTCAGAGTTTCGGTCTAACTAAGCACTCCTGTGTACACAGGAAGACACTGTCTGTATGCTTACCTCAATAGCTAAAATTTCTGTGTCTTATAAAATAACTTTCATCCGTGTTCGATCCTCTTTTAGTAAAGCACATATCAAGTCAATGGACTACCTGCACAATGTCAACTCAGTAGCTGATGCCTAGTTTCATGTAGCTGAACAGTCCCAGTGTAAAGGTTTGTGGTCTGTTTATAGAACTACTTATTCTTTTTCTCTTCATATGCACTTCTTTTTGCTGTTTTCTTTCTATTAAAAGCCTAACATCCTGTGCTGGCTGTAAAGCCAGCTAAGATTTCTTCTCACTAGAGTGCAACTGCAGTATCTCCCTCCAAAAAGGATTGCGACATCTCTGCAGTTTAGTGACTTGGAACTTTGTCTTCACTTGCTCATTTTTCTCTTCAGTCCTTTGGCACTTGGAGAGTGGGAATTTTAACAAATGGTTAGAAATCCTCAGTTGTGCATTGGCCCTAACTTTTATGCAGGAGATTTTGCCTATATAACTCTCATGCTGATGAGCAGTTGCTCATTTTATGGATTTTTAAGCAAGCATGGAAAATATTTCAAGTTAGGTAAAGATTTTGCTCGTCTGAAATATGAAAAATTTCACTACTTTCATCCTTTCTTTCTGTATTTTCTTTCACCTCAACACATAAATTGCATTTCCTTTGGGAAACCAAAATGAGCTTGAACTAGGAAGCTGTGTTTCAAAACATTAAATAAAAATATATTTGAACAAGAAAATAGAAACATTAAAGAATAAAAATTAAAAGCCCCATAAATCCCAGTTCATCCCTGTCCACTCCTGCTGAGCAAAAGATGACCCCAAAAGAAATGCAATTACTGAAGCAAAACGGCTATTCATTTCACTGATGTTAGACCAAGTGGAAAATAAAGTCTTAGGAGCTGTTTTGGTTTTCTTTTTCCTGTTCTTCTTTGGGTTCACTGTACTTGGTAACAGATAATACATAGTTTTGAAGACAGCCTTCTATCATACAGTTTGGATTAACGTTAAACTTCACCACAATCTGAAAATTATCATTTTTTTCTCTGCAAAATTGGTTAGTGTGTCCAGGATACATTACTTTGGCCGGCTCAGGCATCATGCTTGCACAAGCTACTCAAGTATTTCTTCTGCCTGACTGATTCTGTGGGAAGATGTGAGGGAGGTGGAAAATGCCATGTTAAAGTAGGATGAAATGAAATTAGAAAACAGAAAAAAGCCTGATTGAAACTATGTATGACAAGTGTTGTTTCTGCTTTTAAGAAACGTAAGAGATCAACCTCTTAGACCTCACAAAGATCTCCAGTTTTCCATGCCAAAGATGTTTTGAGAAATCGATGACTAAATTTGTCCAGGATTTGTAGTTTAATTCTCAGAATTTTCATTGACAATCTGATTAATGGGTTATTTCCGTTTTTCGTCTATCTTAAGTTAGTTTTACAAAATATACAAAAAGCATACTGTTCTGAAACAGGGTTACGTGACTAAAATGAAAGCATATGTGAACTGCAAAATCCTACGCCTATCAATACCATGGCTTCAACCATATTCTTCCCGTAATACTGTGCCTGTGTCTGTTTACGAGAACACGTATGCATATATGTACGTGTGCGAGAACTTGTGTGTGTTATGCATCAATGTTATTGCCCTTCATGAAAAAAATCAATATGCTTTGCTTGAATTGTTTCCATAATGATTGTAGATTGGTGTTAATGTGTAATATCCGGGTTTGAAAACCACATTTCAAGGTCTGATAAATTTGCCAGAGGTAAAAACATACTTAAAAGGGTTATTGACTCGCCTGATAAAAGTAATAAACAAAGTCTGTAAAATTACCATTATTGTTTTTCTTGTCTAGTTTTGGAATCAAAATGCAGTTGTGCATTGGTTTAGGAAGTGACCATTTGTAAAGTTTGAGATGAGGGAGAGAGAGAGGAGCTACCATTAATATTCATTTTTGCTTTCACTGCACCTTAAGCACCCCTCCACGAAAATAGCTAATTATTGCCCTGTGAAGCAGGTGGTGTTTTTCCTGCTTTTCACACAAGGAAAACAAGTCACACACAGAGCAAGGGCTGTCTCATGACAAGCGTTTCATGCCTGTTGTCGTCAGCAAGATACTTGTTGATGTTTCAGAAACACACTTCTGAGCTTGGAAAGGGAGCAAATGATTCCAGCAGCGCTCCAAGGTACAAGTGTTAAAGGCTCTGGGGGTACCGGGCCCTTAGCTGGTGGGGCACAAGGGGCTCACGTCCTTGTAGGTCCCAGCTGGGCACTAGACAGCACTTACTTCACTGGCCATGGATCGTCGCATGTAGTGCAAGGGCTCTCTGCGTGATGGAGGCGTTTTGGGGGCAGGGAAAGGTCCAGGGGGGGGGGGGGGGGGGGCAGACAGTGGCTGTCCCCGCTCTCCCTGAGGTTCAGGGTGCTGCCCTGGGACACTGGAAAGCTGCACATGAGATGGAAAGGCCTTCCTCCACTTTGTCCTTAAAAACCTTTCAAAGTCTAAGGACCGAAAATGTATGAAAGTCCCCTCCGGCACTGTGCTGAGCCCATCCTGTCTGTTCTGGATGGGGTTTGCTCCAAGCTGTTTAAGCACCTCATGTAGCCTCGGGAAGTTTGTGCTCACACAGAAGGAGCCCCTGATAGATGCAGGGTGACGGGGGGCTCCTACAAGATAATGCAAATCCCTACCAGTTGTCGTGTGGGTCTGCTGCACTTTCCAGCTGACAGCACTAAAACACAGCCCCGCAACAGCCCCTATTTTCACAGCTGTGCAAACATCCTTGATGACATTTTCACTGATGCCATGGAAAGTGCTGATGGTTTGTACACCACTGAAATGTGGCGAACGGGGTGGTGGCAGGGGTGGCATCAACAGTTGTTGCCAGAAAAAAGCAGGAGGGGAAGAAGCATTAGTGTCAATATTTTAAAGAGGATTATGAAATAGGAAGGAAAAAAGATAACAAAAACTTTAAAAATTCTCTTGCCATTACCCTAAGGAAGGAAGGTGTGGGGGAGGGGATACTAACCAAACTATCCATTCCTCTTCATCCAAGATGTATGGCTTTAAATTAGCTTGAATCTTGTGGGTCATCCCCATAAATACTTTTACCTCTCTCCTGGGCAGCTGTAGATACTCAAGCCTGACATACTTAGAAAAAGCGACGGACAGCAGAACTGTTTTAGGCCTTCAGATGGAATCAAACCTTTGCTTAAAAGAGAAAAAAGGGGGATTTTCACTGACCGCCTTCTGGGCGGCCCCGCTTACATGGCATCCCCAGGCTCACAGTGCCTTGGGCTCGTGCCTCTCGCTGGGTAGCCCAGAAAAACGTACCGTGGTTTGGCACCAAGCGCAAAGCAAAGCTGTGTGCCCATGGGGAGAGGTTGCCGACTCGCTGCACAGCCTCCTCACCTAGTCTGAGCTCCTCATTTTTTTTTAAATCCAGGGCTTCTTGGCTGCTTCTGGCGTGTGATGATGGCAAGTTTGTGTTTTGCTGTCGATCCAGGTATTAAAGCAGTGTTCGTTCCTCTGTGCCTGTGGTCTCATAGAATTACAAGTGAACTAAAAATAGAAACAATTCCTACAATATTTGTATGGAGCAAAGAGAATTTGGGGTTGACTTTGTTTACTACACTTTTGTATTTACTTCCTGATGAATGTTGGAGGAACTGGGCTCGGTGGTCTGTATACGCACAAAAATGAAGCCTGAGTGTAGTTTAATGCAGTTTCAAATTGCACATTTAGTTTTCATACGACATAATTCAAGCTTATTGATTATTTGTATAATTTGTCTGATCTGAAAGGACAGGGAATACTGCATGACTGATTTACATAACTAGAGTGAACTGTAAAGACTTGCAGGTGAAATTAATTGAAAAATTTGCGAATAATTCTCATCAAATAAGTCTGAGAACACAAGTAACAGTTTGCTGATGATTTCTGAACGGAAGTAAAAGAAGGGTTCAGAAAATTAATCTGTTGGAAAGTTGGGTTTAGCCCTATGTAGAAGACTTGTTGCTGTACAGTAGGGAAGCTACTGGAGAAAATTTTCTGGTAAAATGATAAATCTGTGCTGTGGATGGCATAAAAGAATGGTCATATTTGTATTTAAATGGACCAAATAAATCTTCAGTTATATCTCCAAACTTTTCAAGGAAGAGCAAAGAAACAGTGTTATATTTACTTATGGTAGAAATATGAAGAAGATTCAGAAAGGAGCAACAAGAATTACGTGAGATGGGAAAAGTTGTTTTGTAGGTATAGCTGTACAACTTTCAATCTGTTTAACTTACCAGACGTACAGCTGGGAGGTGATCAGATCACCATTAGTAAGTACCTTCCAAGGAAGGTTTCTGAAGAACTGTTCTTTCACCTCAGGAAAACAGAATATGATCCAGTACTAGAAGCTTAAGCCAGACATACACTGAGGGGACACAGCATTTTTAACCATAAAGACAAATAAGCATTAGAACAACCTATGGTTTATTTACTTTTCAGAATTCAAACGTCTTTTGAAACCCTGTGGGAAGTTGCAAGTTAGGTGCATAGTCACTTGGTGACATTCTGTGGCCTTTTGTGAGAATGGGAGAGGATTTTCCTGGAGATGACTTTTCGTCCTTAATACCTGTGAATACGGGAACCAACAAAAAGGATACTAAATAGATCTACAGGCCAGCATAGGGTGGGTTTGTCTGTCTTCATTCTGCAACCTGAGCAATTCCAGGGCTGAAACTACTAGTGGAACCTGTTATTAAACTATAGCCAGACTGGGTGACAGATGTATATAATAATAATAAACATTCCCCTTTGTCTCAGTGTGATTCAGAGGTCATAACGTTATCCTCATGGCCATACTCTCAGAGGTGATCATTCCTGAAAGCGTAAGTGTGGCCAAGGACCAAAAGGAGCATTGAAGGGCAAAAAAATGGCATTTAAACACCATCTCTCTGAGATTAGTTATGATACCCGCAGTGCCAGGAGATGAACCAGTCGTGCTACAACAGAACTGCAACGTCAGTGGGAAAAAAAATACAAGCTATTTATTCATACCTAAAACCCCCTAGCTTCCAGGGAGTTTACTGCACCAAGAGAGGGACAGCATGGATATATACTGTTCTGTGCGCTCCTGGCACCGAGTGAGAGCTGGGAGTGGTGGCACCATATGGCCTGTTTATAGCCTGGGCTCCAAGAGCTCTGGAGACCGTGAGAGGCCCCATTCCCCACAGGGCTCTGCCTTCTGAAAAGGTGCCCAGTGCCCAAAGTCAACTCAGATCATGTCCCCAAGCCCCAGCACGCAGAGGCAATACTCTCAGCACGGCAGGTATGGCGGGGAGCCTTTTTTTCCTCCCCTCTGAATACAGCAGAGAATTGTGTTAGGCAGCAGACACATGAAAATCTAACTTTTTGTGCTGCAGAAAGCATCAGTGGTATACTATAAGAGGTTTTAAAAAAACCAGCAGCTGCTCACAGGATGCTCAGAAAATGGCCACTGACACTTTTGGTTTGATATTTTCTTCATTGACGCCGCTTTCTAAACTGACTTACTTTTTAAATATTTTTTCCCCTTAATATTCTGCATCTCCAATTTTAAAGTTTAAATAGACCTATTCTTTCCCCAAGGAGTTATGTGCAAACTAATATTAAGATTAAAATCTTTTATGTTTGTTCTGTAGCTTGAAACAGAAAACTGGTGCATAGTCTGTTTTATCCCACTGGCTCTCTAAGGTTCAGGTATTAACATAAATACAGCCCATTAACACTTGTTCCTCTCTGTCAGGACATAAATTAAGTCTGCAGGTGTTCCATGAAGCTTTACCCTTGGTACTAATTAAGCCTTGATAATTAGGTTTGTTAAATTCAGGCCTTTAAGCTTATATTCCCTCTTTGGGTTGCCAAAATGGGGATTTGCAATATACGAGTCCTGTTTCTGCAGGTTTTCTGGGGTTTTTGGTTTTGTTTTTGTTTTCAACAAAACCTCAGTCATAATAAACTCTCCTTTAGTTTGGTGGTTTAAGATTCAAAACCTGTGAAGAACTTGGATATCAGCTTGTATTTACATCAGAACATTTTCTTTTGCTGGCTTTTTGGCAGAGCAGTCATTGTAGTGGAAAGTTTCCAGTCCATATGTTAAACACACAGATGCTTCGACTAGATAAATGATTGCAGTTCCAAATGAAATAGCATTCAGAAATGTACAAGTTGAGATTCTAAAATGATAATACTACGAAATATGTTTTAAAACAATAGAAGTTTAATTTAGCAAGCATCTCCCATATAGCAGTAAGACTTTCCTTACAGAGAAAACAATATAGAAAAGAATTCTAATCCCTTTGATTTTTGTCAAGTATTTTAAAAGGTTATGTTCACAGGTCATATGGTCTCAGTGCTAAAATAAAAAATAATAATTAAATCTAGTTCAAAGGAATCCTCCTGGGAATACGGTTATTTGTAACACATACAGAGAACATTAAATAGTCTAATCAAAGTGGATTTTCTTGCCAGTTAATCTCTTCTCTTTTGTTTCTCCGTAAATATATAGCCCATCAGATCAAATGTTTGATAAATGTCATTTTTCATCTACAATAAATGAAACCAGAGCTACAGCTCTGTTAGAGGTACTTTTCACATTATTCACTGCAATCATGCTAAGTTGATGCTAATAGCTTTAATGCTTTTTTAATCTATGGGATATTAAATAAAATAATATTTTTAATCAAAACATTTTTTAAAAAGGAAAAAAAAATAAATTAATTAATAAATGCCATTAGAGACTTTCATCTACATTACGTTCTCATCCTTCATTTTATTTAGTGTTCTATTGACCAGAAAGGCACAATTAATCACTTTTAGGCAAGAGCTATATTTTTGGTAAGGAGAAGAGTTATATTCAGATGTAGTAGATAAACATGCAGTCAGTTTAACATACCTAATATCACTTCTTAATCTTATTTCAATTTCTAATAAGACATTGTTTAAAGTTTGAAGAAATCTTCAGTTAGCTCTCTCGAAAGAATGAAAATTACTTAGGTTGCGTATTATAGAGTGCTACAAAAAGGATTTAATATGGTATGGCAGGAAATAAGCATAAGGGTGTTGAAAGAGCATCTTTGCAGTATCCAGCGTGGTGTTCAGATTTTTTTCCCTCAGAATGGTTCTGCTATAAAAGAACCCCGCTGAAGGAGAGAAAAGGCAAAGTATATAATGATTATCATTAAAAGGCATTACTTCTTATTGCAGAAAATACTAATCTCACCTTGCAATTTACAGCGTTTCTATATTTATAATAAAAAATAGCATGATACATAGCATATTTCATAGTAAATGTATCCTAAATACTGAATGAATTGGCAGATTTTTAATGGTGGCCCCATTGAGGCGTATAACGATTGACAAAATACTGTAAGAGAGAGTATACTTGATAGATTCCACTTATTAATAGGTCAAAGTCATTAGGGAGATAATGTATGAGAGAAGCTATATTCAAGCCCTCGATGTTTTGACTTTTTAGAGAAAGGGAAGACTGTGAGACGGGTTACTGCAGTTCAAGCCTATAACAGCATTTAGAGTTTTTTAATTACTAACGCTTCCGGTTCTGCAGCATTTTCCACGTCAAGGGGGAAGAAAAGACTTTGGTTTGGATATAGAATTATTGCAGTGTTTTTAAGAGTATGGGTACCAACAGCCAGTTATAAATCTGAAAGTTGTTGGAAGCATAAAATAAATCTCTTCTTTCCTGTGCGTATCGGCTTGGCTTCAACTTTCACATTTGTGCTTCTAAAGCTTCCTATTTCAGCAATTCAGGAGGCTTTATTTTTTATCAGGAGCTTGCAGTTTCTTAGGTTACAGGAAAACAGTGCTTTCCCTTTTTCATGCCCCTCCGTCCTGCGTTCTCACTAGAAAAAAATTAGAAAACAGTCCCAAGACCTGGCTGAGACATGGCATGTGCCTGAGCGAGGGACCTTGCATGTTCATATACCCCACCTTCCATACAATAACTGGCGTTTCGCGTTATATTACTGAAAGTGTTATTAACGAAGCACAGAGTCATTGCTGATTAAATACCTCAAGGACAAAGACATGACAACTTTTTTTCTTTATAGTGAAGTCTTATATTGTACATTGTGCAGCTCCATGTGGGAAGGGAAGACGCTGCAAGGGCTAAAAGGTGGATGGAAAGCTGGGGGTTAAGGCATTTCAAAATGTCAGGCAGCTTGTTATATTGCAGTACATCATTCTGTCCCTGGAGACCACTGCTGAGGCCTAGGCCAAAGCTATATAGAGAGCAGAAAATTTGACACGAGCTTCCAAATTTTCTCTTTAGCTCTCTTGGGCTGCAACCCATATGCCATGGTTAAACCATCAGGCTTTGCTCCACTGAGACCTTAGGACAAAGCAACTCAGTATTTCCTTTTCAGTGAAAGTGACTGCTGGTTTCCTTAGCAGAAATCTGTTTTCCCACCCACTGTCTTCTTAGAATGAAAATAGCTTATTTCCCTAAATAAAATATTTTCTTGAATTGCATACTCCTGTTTTCCTGTTCTTAACTTCTCAACTTGAATATTAGTGGAATCTAACAGTAGATTTTAATGAAATATAAAGGACATTATTTTCTGCATTATAAAACCGTTGTGTTTTCCAAAGAGGTGTATAATCACATCTGATGCAGAAGCAGCGTTCGTGGACATTCCTCCAAACCCCACATTCTCAGTTTCATTGCAATATATGCCTGAAATGTATGAGAGTGATTCTGACTACACATATCTGGGCTTTCATTTCACAAAAAAAACATCCAGTAACCCTATTCATAAGGGTAATCATTTTTTCCATGAGTTCTCAATCTCACGTGTTCAGTAGTTCGTTACTAAACGATGTAAATTTATTAGATTCTTGCCTAGTATAAGCGCAATGAAAGAAGCAGCCCACTTTTTTAGTTCTGCACATATAACCAAACACGTTGAGGTTTCTGTTGTCGTGTAATAGCATGATAATTTATTATTCCCGCTGCATGTATCACAGTTGTACAAGAGAAAGAGAACATGCCAAAATTGCTATTTGTGAGAAATTGAGTTATGGCCAAGTATAGTTAAACGTTGGGGCCAGAACCTCGTCTCGCTTCCCATAAAGCTGCTCTGACAAGCAGCTGAGGATTTTCGTAGTGTAAGAGAGTTTTCAGATGCTCTGTAGCTGGCAACCGGCACGGTTGTAGCCCACTTCTGTGCACGCCTGGGTCAGAAGGATATAGCACATAAAAAACACATAAAACCCTTCTCTCACATGCCTGGGACCCAAGCCAGGCGGCGTGATGTAGAGGAGTGCAGGGGTACCTATTCCCCATTAATTGTTGTGTCAAACATAACTTGGCAAAAAAGCCCAAGATCTGTGCTGTACTAAACCGTTTCACTGTCCTCCTGTCTTCCAGACTGACTGAATTTAGCATAGTTGGGTCATTTTTTATTTCATCCTTTTCTTTGAAGGATATTTGCATGAGTGTATGTAAGAAAGAGAAAGACCAGATGGCTAACAGGCTTTTTTTTTTTTATTTCAAGTGGGATCCTTGCAGTATTACTATTCTTATTAATCTTATTATTCTTATTATTACACCTACAAATTAAACATTGTTTGACTATTAGTACTAGTGTTGGTGTTCACATGCAGAGCTTTTGGAGATTTCTGAAAAAACCTACAAGAATGATGACAGCATTTATCCAACAGCAAACTAAAGAGCAGTGCTGTCTTCATGAAGGAAAGATTAAGATATCCCTTGTTGCAAACCCATAAGCACCTATATTTGGAGAAAACTTCTGATAGAAAAAGACTTTTAATCTAGTAGAAGGACATACTGTAAGACCAATGACTGGACTGAAACTAGACAAATTGTAGTAGTGAGACCCTTTTTTTTTAAAAAAAAAAAAAAAAAAAAAAAAAAAGACGACAAGAAACAGTGTAATTAAGCACTGTAACAACTTGCCTAGGAATGTAGTGACTTCTCCATCACTTAAGTCTTTAAATCAAGATTGAATGGCTTCCTAAAAGATATTGGTTGCAGCTCAACCAAAAGTTATGAGCCATGGGCCATGGGCTTGATGTGGGAATCCCTTGGCTAAATTCTGTTAAACAGAAGGTCATACTAGATGATCATAATGATCCCTTCAAGCCTTTAAATCTATGACTCTATTAATCTAGTCCAGTCATGAAAGTGTCATTTGCCCACACAAATTTCAGATCTTTTGAGCGTGCATACATTTCAATGAACCAGCTTGGGTGGAGGCGACTCTGAAAACGTGTGCACAGCTCCTTCTGCTGAACATCTGCTTTAATGCCAACCTAAAGCATTTTCTTCTTAAAACTTTATTCCCAAAGGAAGTAAGCTGCCTATTTGCACAATATAAATGTGTGTTGTGTTTTCTTCTTAGGCACTGTAGCTGAGGTACATGAAATTGTATAGTTTAAATCACAGAAGGAGCCATTTATAATTCTTGTTCATTTTGTACACAAGTCCATGTGATTCCATTAGATATGCAGCACAGCCTGTTATACAGTAGTGAATGGAGATCAAGCACTTCTGTTTACCTATGAAATTGCCTATTAAAATTACAATAACCACCATAAAAATGACTTTTCTATGTCTCTCCTCTGAGAGGAAGTTTCAATTTACTGGTTCATGTGAAAATATCTTGCAAGTAATTGTAAATATTTTAGGTAGATTTACTCTGATGTTACTTGATGTGTCAAATTCATTGGGAAAAAATGATCTAGTGAAATGTTAAAGAGACACAATCAAGTTGAAATCTGTTCAATTATTTAAAAAGGGGGAAGTCGTTTAATATTCTGTACTTGCATAGAGTTCCTCCTTACAAGTAGTTATGTAAATCCAGGTTTGAAAGTTGAATGTTCCCTTTTACTTTTATTAAAAAAAAAAAACCACCAAAAAACCCAAACAAACAGGAAAACCACTAAAAAATCATGAAAATGGGGGAATAGGTAGTGGAGCAGAATTATCAGTAGACAGAGGGCCTTGTCTTTAGTTGGTTTGAAGGAACACAGCTCATCAATATTTGGGACTCGAGTCCAAGGTGGCACAAATTAAGCAAATTTAAAGTCAAAGCCCAGCTGCAGGAGAGACGGTACTTTCCCTTCCTAGGAGTGTTCCTTTGATCACTTATTGATATAATTTAAAATTTTCCAGCAGGCTGTATAAAATGAGAACTCAGGTTATATTTTAACCGATATTATAAGATTTCAGTGGAAATTTTACTTTCTGATCCCGATCACAAATCAGTTGAACTACCTTCCACGTACTGGAAAGAAACAGGCTGTAAAGCAGAACCCCGGCACCAAGGTCATAACCCGAACAAGCCAGGCAGTGCAAATAGGGCTCACCTGTGGGTGATCTGCTGGGCCTAATGCCAGATGAGATGCAGGTGAATCCCCCTCATTAGTTTAAGTGCTCTCAGGTTTGTTGGCTCTTTTGGCTGTTCGGTTTTTTGTTTTTTTGGTAGCTGGGAAGGAAGCAGTACCCAGATGGAAGTTTGGGCAGCTTGCTGGCTGCTGAAGAACCTTCTGTGGTTTGTTCAGTTCTGTTTCCATCTGCTTTGGGCTACCTCTGAAGGTAAAACCAGATGTGGGTCTATGTTTTTTGGGGGGGAAAATTGTTTACAGAGTTGAATGTGGTAGCTTCAATTTTTGTTTTCTCTTGGGGGGTTGCGCTTCATCTCTTTCCATAGAAAGCGAATGAAAAAAGGCTTGATTTGGTGGCAAGGGAATTAGTCAAGATATGAGCTGGGGGCTAATTCTGCTAGGAGCTAAAGTGTTTCTGCCTTGCTGTGTGAGACTGGAGAAAAGTGATTAAAAAGGAAGGTCTACACCTTAAAGAGCAGAAGTTCTTCTTGTACCCAAGGTGTTATTTTTTGGATGGAAGAAGGGTGCTGCTGTTTGTGGGTGTTACTGGATGTTTTTCCTGTGGGGCCTACTGATGAAACTTTTTCTTTAATTTTTCTGAAATTCAATCATTTCATAACCTGAACTGGTATTTTAAGTGCTGTTTGCTCAGCTCCTAGAGGCTGAGAAGGGATGTGACCTCTCTTCCAAGGTGAGTCAGTGTTGTTTGGTGCCTTCTTTAACGGTGGGGTATATGTGGGACAGTGGTGAGAAAAGGACATATGCTGCCACTAAAAATTACATGGATAAAATTCAGATGCTGTTTCATACAGAAGCCTCCCAGAGATGTGTGTTCACTGTTCAGCTGTTAAGATTGTTATTAAACTTTATGGACCATAAACCCCATGGAAACAAGGAAAGTGAACAACTATGCTATTACAATAGTGTCAAAACAGGAGACATATTTCATAGCTTCAAAACTATAAGCCTGCCTACTTGCAGCATTTCAGCTCTCGTGGGCTGCCTCAAACTAGTGTTTATTTAATCTCTAAATTAAATGCAATATTGCTAATACATAAAGCCTGGAAAAATATGTTCCTTTTAGCTTAAAGTTCAGCTTCATAAATCTAGCTTTGCAGGCTGCCTCCTGAAATGGGAGTTGTTTTTTTTGTGGTTTGTTTGGTGTTTTTTTTTTAATTTAAATATTTGTCAGACATCCATCATCTCTTAATATTTCCTGTCATGGGAATCTACTTAATTCCAAACTAAATCTGTCTTGATTTCCACTAAATGCCCCAACTTGCTCAGTACAACAGACCCCTGATTAGGGGAGACAGACAAACAAGGGGATGAAAGCATCCTTGACACACTGTTGTGGGAGTTGAAAGAGAGAAAGCGGAGATGCTAAATGCGTTCTGACTCAACAGGGCGATGTATTTACTTTCAAAAGTACTTATTTTGAGAAAGGAGCCATCAAACCCTGTGTGTGTGTGTGTTTTAACGTGTTAGCAGACCTGTCCCTTGTATGTACATATTTGCCTTTTAGTGTCCTCCTGCAAATTGCTTTTGACCGAGCCAAGTTGCACTTTAAATACCATCTTTCACATAGGCATAGTTAAACTTCTAAAAACAATGCTCAAAAAAAAAAATCCCCAGAACTCTTATTGCAAGATTCTGAAGACTGGGGAGCATGTATGTACGTAGTTTTTAACCCCCTGGTTGGGGGTATCCCATCCATTCCTTCTTCTCAGGGGTGATTAGCTCTGTCCTTTTTAATAGTGTGTTTTAAGGTAGGTGAAAGTAGTGTCTAGTTTTGGCATTCTTGACCTAAAGTAAAAGTGAAGATGCTGTGATGTTTATTATGGTGGGTTTTTTTCTATTAAAGGCTAAATTCCCTCCAGATCTTTTTTTTTGTTGTTGCTGTTTTTACAGGAAGTCTAATATAGTAAAGTGGGGCTGCAGTAGGAAAACAGAGAAAATAAATGCTGTATAACTGAAATTTTGTCCTGGGATACATAGTGCTTATGTCATCACGTGATCAGATAGTGTCTGATATTGCTAGTTTCCCCATGATTTGTGGGTTACTGCTCTGCTGGAGAGTGGGTTTCTTGGGGGGTGTTTTGTATGGGGGTTCGTTGTTGTTGTTTGGTGTTTTTCCTTGGGTTTTCTTTTTTCACTCAAGCATTTGAAAGAGATTTCAGGATCTGAAAAGAAGTAACCAAGTTTGAAAAATAATGACTGAATTCTGTAAGAATGAAAACTTAATATTCCTTCTTTCCCTTCCCATAATGATGATTAATAAAAAGACAGCTTCAGTATGACCTGTCCCCTCCTCCCACACGCACTTTCCCTTTTCCTACAGACTGCTAATGACTATTGCTGTAATTGTTAGGTGCCGTTGATCGTAGGAACGTATTTCATGCTGCTGTTTATTCTGGGTCTATAAAGTTAGTATTCATATGATTCTCCTATCCGAGTTGATCAATTGCCACCAAATTAGGGACTGTACTTTGAAGGAATTTTCCTGTTGTTTCGTATTCATGGCAAACATGTTAATGCTGGCAGGGAAAGTTTGCTACCCGTGTTTTATCCTGGTTTGTTGCTCATCAAATGTGATTCCCCTGAGTAGGGTTTAAAATGTTATGAGCCTATGACTGTAAACAATTTTTCATGTGACTGGTAGGTTATTTTTCCTAAGCACCTTGCTAAGTGTACATTGATAGTTCTGCATGTAAACTGACCTACTACACAGGGCTTGCTGACAATGGCATTATTTATTTGAATTTATCAGGTGCTGTTTTTTAAAGAATGGTAATACTGTCTAGTAGAGTCCTGCCGAGAGAATTGTTTGGAAGATATGCCAGGAGAAACTAATATAGAAAATGCTTGAAACCAGTTCCTCTATGAAAATCAGAGAGGGAAAGAAGCTGAGTGATATATCTATACATATATCGATATATATACACACGTGCTTTTTGGTTTTTTTAAACTAGGACAGCAATTCAGTTGAAATATGAAATATTCAGGCCAAAAAGAGTTCCTAAGCCAGGAAGACTTGTTTTTTTTCCCCAAATGCTTCTATTATAAAATGTCTTGTTCCTTAAGTGGGCATTATGTTACTCTATTTTATAGGTACCTTTGCAAAAGAAATTTAATTACATAGTCATTTTAGATGGTAAGAATAAGCTGCACTGTATACAGTTCCCAAAAAGTGAATTCATCTTTAATGTGCCATCTGTTGCTGCAGTACAATGCGAAGATAAATAGTTGAAAAAGAGAAAGAGAATTGACAAGAAAGAGAAATGGGGTTTGATTTGCCCTTTCATCTCACACATAAAACAACATAAGCTCAATCAATGCACAGAAATGAAAGCTAATACATAATAGCTGTTGGTCCTGAATTTTTTCCCCACCTATTGTTTCAAGTCCTAATTAAGAAAGAGGAGATGCGAGTTAGCGTAGCTCCTCCTGCCTACCTAGGCTCAGCAGTGCCGTGTCAGGCTCTCGGCAGCAGGTACTGCGGGACTGATAACTCTCCCACCCCGCTGAAGTTCAGCGGGTGTGTGATGGCTCAGCTGCCTGGAAAAGGGAGAACCAACGTGTGAATGAATAAAGCCCGTGCCAGGAAGTTTTAATCGGTGCTTTTTATGAAGGGGATTTTGATGGATAGTTGGAGACTCTTTACCACGGAGATTCCCCCACTCTAATGTCATGCTTTTAGGAGCTTGTTAGACAGCTTAAAGCTGTGATTAATATTTAGCAAAATGATATATGGGGAGGCTTGAAAGCTGAGGCTATTTACTATGTGTAATTAGCTATGGTTATTATTTGTAAAAGATGCTTTGTGGATTCTAGATGTAAGTAACAAAGCCCAGTATAAAGGTTTTATTAGTTATGAAGTCCGGTTAGTATCAAAAAGATGTTCTGTAAAGCCCATTATTCAAAGAATTTGAATCATTTGAAAAGAAATATTGAATGAAATCATAAGCATAAAGCCTTCTTTTCTTCAGGGACACATGCTTCTATAAAGATTTTGGTGGTGAGATAAGGTTGTCTATTCCTCCTCTTCCCTTCCCTCCTTGTGTTTAAAATGAACTACGTTTCAGAGACATCTGTGTGTAGGCTCTCAAAGCATGAAGGAACAACAGAGTAAGGAAATGAGCGTTGTTAGCTTAGCGAAATAAATTCCGCCTGACACTTTAAGATGACATGGCTTGCTTCAACAGGAGGAGATGAAAGAAAAATTCCATCTTCCCATGATAGGAATTATCCCTCTATTATCTACAGCCAAAGTCTATAATAATATATATATATATATAAAAAAAAACAAACCAACTTGCTGCTTCTCCCAGGTCGCTGAAGTGCTGCATTGAAGAAGTGGTAAAGATAGTTTAAAGCAAACATTTGGTATGTGTATGTGTCCTTTCTCATCACTGCTTGTTTTTTAGGGTCAAGTGATAAGAGACCTAGATATGTAGAGTCTGGTATGTATGGAGCTTGCTCCTCTTCCTCTGCGAGCTAGACACTCCAGACAGTTGGAGACTTCATAAATAACTCAATATGAAGATGTGGTTTCATTTTGTGTTTTTATTATGGCAAAAAAAAAATATCCACTCTTAAGTATTGTGAGGCAGGCTGGGGGTAAAAAGGGAGGCAATCATTTTGCTATGCATACTGTGGTAAAATTAGGTAATTGGAAGGTTGGTTTGAGCCTGATTTAAAAAGGTTTAGAGTAGTTCCTATCCCAGGTACCTCTTAACATCAAAAGAGCCTTTGGGCATCTGCTGCATAAGTAAATTTTAACTTGGCCTTGAAAAACTAGATGCAATATTCCTTGGAGCACTCGGCTTATTTATCTCTTGTCCATTTAGTGCATATCAGCTGTATTTCAAGAATTCAGCAAGTCTAGTAGAATTATAAACTAAATGATGTGATAAAAGTCTTGGTTCTGATCGGGGCTCCATCCCACTGATCTTTTTGATTCCTCTTTTAAAAGTTAGTTATTCTAGGAAGAAAATAAAGGAGGGATGGTGGTGGTGATGCTTTCTCTTAGCTTTATTATGTCTGTAAATCTTTCTGTGCTGATCATGGTAGTAATTCTGAAGAGCACTTTCTGACTTCTTTACTGAAATACGTGTGGGAATAATGGAGTCTTGTTGTGTCTGATCTCAGGTTGGCTTTATTATGCAAAACCAGTGAGCAGCTCTAGCGCTCAGAGAAATCCTAGTGGAACATATTAACAAAAGCATGTACAATTACTCTTTACTGACTTTCAAACCATGCTGGTGTTGTCCTCAGTTATAGAGAACATGTTTTAGTTTTGTTTTATGATGTTGTTGTTTAATTGTGAGAGAAATAAGTTTTTCTTTATACCTGCTCTCAGTCTTATTCATGTTTGCCTCCTTGTATCCCTTTCCTTCTTTCTTTCCTCTCTTCTTTTTAATCAAGAATTCTAAATCTGATTAGCCATCACTACAGCTTGATAAATAGATGGTGTTTCCAGCCAAATTTGCATTTATCTCCACTTAAAACTTCTTAGCAGAGCGGTAATAAAAGAAAGCATTTTGATAATTTTTGAAGAATTATGTTCTCTTGTTAAAAAAAAAAAAAAGGATTTTTTTTTAACCTTATAATAAGGATATTTAGCTCTGCAGGAAAAACTGCTTTTTGAACAGGCTATCTGCAGGAATGTGCTGTGTCAAAATGGATACGTGCAGGAGGCAAAAAAAGCCTCATTTCTTTTGCTGGTTTTTTTAGTGATTAACACTTGCAAAGAGTTCTAGTTTAATTCTTGACTTTTCAAATTCAGAAGAGTTTGGAAGTATTTATCAAGTTTTAGGCAAATAAAAGTTTGAGAAACAGCCTGAAGTATTTGTGTAATTTATTAATTCTTTATTTGTTCAGTATATAAAGTTGATAGACTGAACAAAATAGGTCTGCTTTAGTATCAAACCATTTGGTCCAGCTAAGTTCTAGAAGGATTGTCTAAAATTTAAAAAAAAAAAAAAAAAAAAAAGAGTGAGTTAGTGTTCACCTTTTTTTAAGTGTGTGTTGGTTTTGTTTTTTATTCCCCTCCCCTTTCTCCTGGCAGGGGTTGGCAGGCAGATATGGGTGTATTTGAACTTTATGCCCTGAATGGAGAGAGCATGACCATATCCAATCTTCACCTTCAGGGGGTGAAGAAAAGCCTGTATGACAAATCTCCTCTTTCCAAGGCATAGGAACATAATAATATCTGTTTAATCATAAGTAAAAAAAAAACAGCCCTTCCCCCCCCCCCCCCCCCCCCCCCCCCCTTCTTCTTCCCCAGAGGAGAACTTGGTGAACAGACCTAGGTTTTAAAGATGAGACTTGTATGTGTTGATGCTTTTGCTCTAAGAAGACTTGGAAGGCAAATCTGATACAGGAAGAATAAACCTCTGTTCTGATCTTGCTAGAAGCAACTTAGTTGTCAGCAGTGTTTGCAACACTTCTTGTGTATTCTGTTCTGTAAAGCATCTCTTCAAACTCCAGTTTCTACTATCCCTTTAGCAAAACCTAGTCTCATACAAATCTCTTAAATATTTTTATCTTAATCGTTCCTTGTAGCTGCATCTTAGAACCATGAGCTGCGTTCCCAAATTCTCATGTGACAGTTCTTTTTGTTTGACCTTTCTTATCAATGCTACAATGACTGTCACTGTACTCCTACTCTGAGACTCTCCGCTGCTGGAGTAAGAGCTAATGGCTTTAGCAGCTGCACGTTTTCCAGATGTGAAACAAAACTGGTCCCTGGTGCCACCATACCACCTCTGAGTGGTGGTATAGGTGTGGAGCTCCCATCCTACGGCACCACATAGGCTTTGTTTCAGGGATGCTGAGCCATTTCAGGGGGGTGGCCCCCAGGTGTAGTAGAGGCCTTTGAGATCACGATGTGGAAGGCGTGCCCCATCACCCGAGCGCTGGTGTGGTTACAGGAGTGTCCCTGTCTGATGGTGACTAGCAGCTGGGGTGGCACACCTGCTGAGGTGTCGCCTTGCTCAGTGCAGAGGTGCCCAGCTGTTGTTTGTGAGCATATGGAGCAGCGAGAGCCCACTGTAGCACTCATAGTTCTGAAAAGACAGTTCCCCAGGAACAGATGTAATTCTGGTACCTGCTTTACAAGAAAATATTCTACCTTCCTTGGACTGTTTTGGTTTGGAACTATGTACATCTGACTTACTTGCAGTAGTAGTGTTGTGGTTGTAACAGTGGGTTGAGAAGCTGTTGTCTTTTCTTCCAAAGCCACGTTCTACCACGGGAAGGCTTTACGCCAGGGAAGTCAGTGCTGCTGTAGCTTAGCAGCTTGGTGTCGCTCAGAAGTGTTCTTCTCAGGCTTGCCTCCCTCTATTCGGCTGTACAGCAGCTGCCTCCCTGGCACATGAAGGTTAGGAACTTGGTTACTCCTGACCTGGCAGATGTCACATGGAGCTGAACCTTGAACACAGAAGTGAAGGAGAAAAACCCAACAACTTTCAAGCTAATCTTGCGTCCAGTGAACAATTAGATTCTTGTAAGATAGTGCAATGAAGAACATTCCTGACTCCGTACCTTACTACATTTGTTGGTGCGTGCAGCTGAATCCCAACAATACTAACAAAATAAGGCTGTTCCTTAATGTGGCAGTGCACGGTGGGACACCAGCATATATATTTTCCATTTTGCTTTGCTTTGTTACTAGGCTATGGTTAAGCTTGATTAACTGTGTGTCCAAGATTTTACGGGTTTCCTTTTTTAGCTGCAGCAAAGCACAGTAGAAGTGTGTTTTGCTGTTGAAAGGGAGTGTTTCTGTTCACTAAGTAATTACAATGGTATTGAGATGAAAATGGTGTAAATATATCACAGAAGATAAGGGGACTAAACATTAGGGGGACAAATTATCATAGATACAGGTGTGTTATTTTAATTATCCTATCTGTTTCAGTATCTTAGATACCAGTTTATGAAGTGATAAAGCTAGATAACATTGTTTGAGTTGATGTTCAGCTTATAATTTGCTGTGGCCTTTTAGCATAATGTAACTACCTCTGTGTAAAATCAGTCAACAATGTTCAGGTATAAAAACTGAGAAGTAGTACCACAGTGTTGGCTTTTCTTGCACATCTGACACGCAGACGTGTATCTATATACAGCTTAGTCATAAAACGAGTGCTGTAAACCTCCATGGAATATGTTCATTTTTTCTAAGCCTTTGCGTGGTTTTTCTATTTGTCACCTTCTTTGTATTTCCTCTTACTCCAGTTTAACACAACCATGTGGGCTTTTTTATGTCTTCAAGTCACGATGCACATTTACAAAGCATATATTGGTAATAAAAATAGTGGTGAAACTCCCAAAGGAAGATCTGGGTTTGAGATGACTCAGACCAAGGAGGGGACCTGTGACACAGTGGCTCTGCTAATTAGAAACAGGGACACAGATTCTACTGGACCAGTATAAGGAGCTGCATGCTTTACTTACACCAGCCAAATCCAGGTGTACTTGTTCCCATTCTGCTGAAGGAAAACAAATACAGATACATTACAGCACCTGGACATCCCCTGCCCACCGGCCGCTATGGCCCTTGGTGCAAATGATGCTGTTCCTTGCTTGCAGGACCGTGTTCTGCCTTTTTAACCTTTGCCAGCATAAAACTTTGACTCTCATAAAATGTTTTGAAGTTGAGCCTGGAACAAATGTGTTTGTCTCTTTCCCTAGCTTGTTTTTAAAGCATTTTTATAAAAAATAAAAGTACAGCTTTTGACTGGTGCATTGACGTGCTCTTGGCTGCACTGCTACGACGTCGGGAGGGACCACTGCAACAATAGTGTTTTGTTTTCTTGAAGAGCTGAAAAATTTAAGAGCAGGAGGAGAAGGAGGAGGAAAAGGGGAGGATGCGCGTAAATGTTTGAGACATAAATTGTGGCAGCTGCAGGGCTGTGGTGACTTCTGTGTCCAATTTCCAAGCAGATTTCTGTGGTCCTGCCCTTTGTGAGTTGTGTTCCTTCAAATGTGGTTCTCTTTACTGTCCAATACCTTTTTTCAACAAGGACCTTTCACACTGATCCTGCACTGCATGTGGGGGGAGTATGTGTTGCTGTGTGTGTTTTCCTGGGTATTGCAAGGCTTGTACTTCAGACTAGAATGGAAGTCCCAGTTTCAAGAGATCAGGGCTTGTGCTTAAAGTTGACTCTGTATTAAGACTTGGATGAAATAACATAATGACTGTGGGTATGTGCATTCCAGTTTGTGTTTTATGCTGGAGCTCCACTCAGTAATTGAAAAAAGAAAGCTAATCACTCTGGCCTCTGGTTATATAGTATATGTGCCTACAAAGGCATTTTGTCCTTTGTATATATGTAGTTACATAAAATATTATTTATATTTGTGTTTCATAAAACTCAGAAGTTTAGCAGGAGTGTGCCTGGACCTCTGTTTCTGCCTGCCATTTCTTTCTGCCTTCAAAATCTTCTTGCTTTGAAGTAAATAACTGCTTTTGCTACAGATGTCTTACTGCTATAGAGAGCTGTTAAAGTAATTGTACCCACTTCCAAAAGGTGTGAAAAATGAGAATTCCTGAGAAAAGGTTTTGACATCTTCTGAAAAGATAATAACAGTGTAGGCTAACAGGGAGAAAGCTGTACACTTTACTTTCAGTTTGATCACTTATTTTATACCTGTGCATTACTGTTTCTTTAATGTTCACATATAAAATTCAGTTAAATGTTGTTCCTAAGAGCTGCAGGCAAACTCCTCTGAAAATACCAAGATAATGAACTTGAACCTGAGCTTTCTCCATCAAAGAAATCATTATAGACAATGTGTTTTAGCTTTTGGCTTTATTCAGTTTAAATTCACATTTTCTCTTCCATGGGAAGAAGAAAGTGCATCTTTAAGAAGAGGTGTTTGTTAAATCAATATATACCTGTTGGTATTGCTAGGAATTGCCTTTCTGCTTTCAAACTGCTGTACAAAATACCTGAGTAGGCATAATGTCAAGAATGGAAATAATCAAAGTGTATTTAAGACTCGCTTTAAAAAAATCCATTTAAAAAGTAGGAATGTGTTTTTCAGGCATTTTAAGACCATAAATTGAAACACAAGTATTCAAATTATTTTTCAAAGAGATTCAAAACTGTAGTGTATTTGCATAGCCACTGAGTGAACTTTTTTGTCCTCAGCATTTAAGTTTTCTAGCAGTACTGTATTTTAGGAGACTCCAGTGCCCCATAAAAAGCAAATACTCAAATTTTCGGTTTCTAGGTACTGAATATTTTCCCTTCTGCTGGCTTTGTTTTTATAACTGTAATTTATTTTAAAAAGAAAAAAGGAGAGAAAGTGAGAAACTAAAGAAATGAATGGGAGATTTTGGAAAAGGTCATTAAAGGAGCTCTCTAAAATCTGATAGATACTGTCAAATGTTAAAATAAATACACTACCATGGTAAAGAGGAGGTGAGCTGGGGCCCAAGCAGCATAGCTGCACAGAGCTTACACTTTGCTAGCTAAACCTAAGCGATGCTACCTGATTTCATTAGCAAGAGGATCCAGAATGTAAACGTTTGCAGTAAGAATAACAAAACTACTTCAGCCTTTACCAGTCAACAGCTACAAGGGGCTCTCAGAGGCTATTTACAACTGCTGAGGCTCCTAGTTTGGTCTTGCCAGCACCGAACTTTTCTATAGAAGGTATATTTTATTATTCCTCCAGGATCATGAAGTGTCCAGCAATCACTGATCTTACTGAAAGAAAAAACATTGACGCAGTAGTCTAAGAGCGTGATTGATGCTGAGTAAAAGATCAAGAGTAGCCTTGGAAAAGTAAGATTTTAAAACTGAAGATTTATATATTCAGACTTCGATGGGTTTGGTGGTTCATGGGGTTGTTTTGGTGGTTTTATCTTAACTTTAGAATAACCACGATGAACCCATCAAGAGACACCGAGTATGCTGCCAAGTATTAAAAATGATAGAACAAAAACGTGGTACAACAAACACATCTCTTGCATCCTGGAGTGCCTAATGCTGCATTCACCCCCTGCAGAACACCCCAGGGAAACCACCTGCTACGGTCTCTCTGTTGGAGCCTCGTCTGAGGCTGTGCAGAGGTTGACAGAGAAAAGTGACATTTGTGGTTGTTCTAGCAAAACCGGATCACACAAGGCAAGCAAACACCTTGGTTTTCAAAACTAAGCTAGTTTCTACTCTCTCACATGGTCTATTAATGCTCCAAGCAATTAATGTCAGCTCTATTTTGTTTGTATTGATTCTCAGCTTGCTCGTTCTCTCATGCCTTGTTCTGTGCCAAGTCATAGGCCAGCCTTTCTTCATCTTGACTTGGTCAAAAAAAGAGACAGAATGTTTACTGGAGCACAGTAGTTTGGACGATGGAGAGTTATTTGTAGTGATAAACTACTGTCCTATTGTATTCCACTCTTATCCCCGCCATTGCTTCTTGGGGCCATAAACCTGTAGATGTCTGTTCTAAGTCATATTAGGAAGAAGCCTGATCATTATGAACATCAAATTGCTCTTTAAGGCCTGGAGTTCATCAGTCAGGATGATCGAGGCAGGGTGTGTATCAAAGTCTACTCGGTTTGAGACACAGGGAAACTAGGAGCATTGTCCCATCAAAACTTACAGCCTGGCCTGGAGTTCAGAATGGGATGTTATGTCTTGTGAAATGAGCGTACATTGATCTCCGTTGGTGTTCATGGACACCAAAGTTATTGCTCCTTCCTACCTTCCACAAATGGGGAAGGCATTAACAATGAGCTGCAACTTCTTCCATAGGTGAGTTTTTAAAATTTTATACTCTTAATATTCCGCAGAGTCCATTCCTGACATCTCAAATGCCAGTAGTTTGACCCAGAAAGAAAGAAGAGCCACCATGATTCTGGCTCAAAAAGGAGGTTTTAATGCAACAATTAAAAGGTTTTGGGCTTGAGGTTTTTTTGGTAGAGCAAAGTTTCAGTTTCAGGACCTATCTTCTAGCATTAAATGTAATAACAGCTCTATACAGTTGGTGCTCCAACAAATGTTGCACTCGCTTTTTTATGGATCCACTTGCAAAAACAGAGTTCAGAATGGAGTAATTTTTAACAGGTCTCTAAACAGAGAATTCCTATCCCATATTGTACGTATGGCTGCAGCCTTCAGGAAAAAACAAAATGGTAAAATAGCATCGTAAGGTAGGCATCTTGCCTGGAGTTAACTGGCAGCACAGGATGGAATGTCACAGTGTCCCCTGTCTCGGTGGAAGGCGGTCATCTCTACTGTCTGCCTTAGTGTTAGTGGTCTCGTCTCCGCTGTTCTAGCAGTGCTGCTTGCAGAGCTCTGCTGTGGTTTACAGTTCCACTCCTACAATCTGTACCCTCAGGTGTGACATAAAAACTCATGACTGCAATGAGTTTTGGGTTTTTCTCTCGCTTCCAAGAGCGATATGGTTCTGAAAGGATGAAGAATGAACAGCAAAGGCAGCAATCCTGGAGATGATGAGTTGTGTTGATAAGGCAATACAGCCTGATTGCATTTCCAGAAGAATTCAGAATATCATCTAGTAAATGCTTTCAGTAAGACATACACATTCTCTGGTAAAATCTTACTTCTTTAGAGAGAGATGATGGCTGGAAACATCCTGTGTTTTTTTGTGGTGGTTGTTTTATGATTTCTTATGTTTGGTGGTTTGTTTTCCTGGCATAATCTGTGCCACAGACGCAGTTAGAGCTCCATGTGTTGTGAGAGATTGTGCCTTCCACAAATGTGCAAGGACTGTAGATTTTTATCCCCCCACACCCCCATCCTTCCCAACAGGCTTTGGTCACAACCTTGTACCCCTAGAAATAGATAGATATTTTAGGGAGCAATGTTTCTTTGCTGTTACTCTTGAGGCAACCTGGTATTTGCAGTATACCTTCATGCTACGCGTAGAAATACCCTGTGCACACCTATATGTGACCTCTGATGTTTGTTTATCCTGATTTATGAGATCCCATGCATACTACAGGGAATAAAAATAAATATGCAAAGTGCCAGTAGACTTTTAATGGAGTTACCCAGTATTTTTTCACAGAAGCTGACCTTGAAATTGCTTTTCATGCGCAAGTCAAAATATGTAAATTAAGATCTCAAAGTGACAGTTCAAAACATGTGTATAGTTTGTAAAGTTCTTGCCAAAGCCATGGAAACTTCATGTTCTACAAAGGCCATTCGTCAGCCTCTGAAACTGTGGGTAGCAAGGTGTAGAAAAATGGCATTGCTCAAATACTCGGAGTGAAATTTGGTCAAAGCACTAAACTGCAGTTCAGTAGGATGAGAAGTCTGCCAAAGTTTGCTCGTGAAATCTGTGAACGTACTGCCAGTCCACTGTAGAGCTTCCAGCTCCCTAATAAAAGCAAAAACTAAGCTGGTATGTAAACCTGACTGATATATGCCTAACTTTCTTTAATCTTTGCTACTGTTCAGAGTGTCAGACGTGGCAAAATGAGCAGGACAACCAACTCTTCCAAAGTGAAAGGGGAATCTTGTGGGGCTTCCAACTTCTCTTTCCCAAATGGTACTACTAATATAAAACCCTTCTAAATATTTCTGTTGGCTGTATTTTCATGTCAAATGCTCCCAGAAACATTTTTGTCTCGCATTTTACCTCCTGATTTCCCTGTACTCCCATTCTCCAAGCATTGCTTCTAACGGTTTCCAGTCTGAGCTCAAAACTTTTCCATAATATCTCAATATTTTCCTCTCTACCTTCTGCCATTGTTTGCAACGTAAAAAATCAGTACGATGAATTTCAGCTACATTTATGATTAGTCCCAGTCTACAGCAACCACTGCATTTGGCACACGAACATATTCTGGAAGCCTGCTTGCAGATAGATAGACAAGCAGATATACTGGGATGAACGGCTGAGTAGGAAATAGCTAGGTTCCAGTGATATATCTGTTGTGGGGGTGAAGATTCAGGCAAAACATTTTATGTGGTAGTGCAGAGGATTAGGCGCAAGTTATAATTAATGCCACTAGCAGTAAAAAGACATTAGGGATGTAGCGTATGTTGATTATGTCTTCTTTCTGGTTGTGCTAGTTTGTCTCCTTTGCAGCTGTATGGCTATGCCAATGAAAGCCCCTGAGACCGAGCTTTAGCCGCTGCTCCTCTATAACTGCATCATTACTTCACTCCAAACGAAGTCCTTTTTTTCTCAGTAGAGGATGAAAACATTATTGGATTCAGGAGCTCATAGTAGTCCTGTATGCAGCTAGGGATGAGGAGGATAGATTTATGAAATGGACCATTTCAAATGGCATTATCTTCCCACAGTGAGGTACACCTTTCATAAATCATGGGAGAGCACTTGGAAAATAAAGCGTTTGTTATTCCTGCCATATATTGTATATATCCTCCACAATGTGATCTTGGGCTGGGGGGGTGGAATCCTCTGTTTGCATTTGTTCTTCCCTAATAATTAGGGCTTTTTATTTACAATTACAGGAAAACTCAGAACATAATTTCAGAACACGCTTTACAATATGAATTTTTAACTTACATTTGTTTAGCTGGGGACACACACTGAGCCTCTGTTTTCTAGTTTGGGCATGAAGCCAACTATTTCTTACATACTTCCAATATTGCAGGGCGTTCTGCCTCATTATGTAGCAGGAGGTCAACTGGGAAGAGGAGTTCAAGTACACAAAAAACTTTTTGTTTTTTAAGACTGGTGGTTTAGTGCTGGTTTATGGGTGTCTTTGCTTCTTAAACACAAAGATCCTATTTTTGCTGCATTAGTAAAGCTGTCTCTTATGCCTTTTAAACTCGGCAACATCTATATATTGTACCGGGTGGGAAGAGGGTTCTTTCTGTGTTGTCAGTAGTTTTTCTGTATTTTCACAACCCGTTATTGGAATAATTTTACCAGTGAGTCTGATGCCGCTTGGGATAAATGCCAGTCTCTATTAAACCTGTAACTAGCCTGATGTGAAAAGTCAACACTTATTACACAGTATTATTTGTGCGGATACTTTAAAATCATCCGTTTGCTCTGGAGAGGAAACTTTTGAGAATGTTATGAGATAGCAACTTGTCATTACCTGTAATGAGCCAAGGAGAAAGGCCTTGATTCTGGGAAAGGTGTTTTGACTGGAATTGACAGAAATATAAAGGTGATGGTAGCGAAGCAAAATTGCCTGTGTTTAAGAATAGAACAAAAGTACGTATCAATGGAATATTGAAGTGTGCGATAAATTCAGAACATTATGTAGAAATTGAAAAAAATTATATTAGATTTCTAATTTGAAAGGCCTAGTACTCAAAAGTTGGGAAAGGTCAGACTTCATGCTTATCTCTGTTAGCTTAGTTCTGTCTCCTTGTGTATCTGTGTTAATTTTTTTTTTCTATTGCACCTTTCCATGTATTTATACCCCACTGGAAGTCATATTGAAAACAAAGAGCAGAGTGTAGCAGGGTGAAGAGTGGCATCTCTTAAACTTCAAATGCTTGACTTGGCTACTTGACTACTTTTTTTTTTATTTTATTTTATTTTTGACATGGATGGCAGGGCAGAAGAGCAAATGGCTTGGTGTTTTTAATATATTTTTTTATTTATAGAGTACCTGTTAAAATCACAAGAGTAGTATTTTATTAATTTGTGATTCATAGGAGACTGAATTAAATGTATTTATTTCTTTATAGACATTACAATATTTTTTCTTTTGAGTGTGCCTACAAAAGACTTTATTAAGAGCAGAGCATACATGAGAGAAGCCTATTGCTGCCAACATGAAGCTCAGAGCTTCCTCTGCAGTGGAAACTGAGAGATCAAGTCAAGGTCAAACTCACTATTTATTCCTGAAATTTCTGCAGACACTGTTATTTAGATGTAATGAGCCCTGCTTGGATCCGGTTTGGAAAGATATGAAAGCTTTGAACTTTTAAGTTTGGAGGCTCCAGTTACATACATGGGTATCTGAACCCTGAATCTGAAGGTTTGGCATTTTAGATGTTGACTTTCCACAGGCTTTAGGAGAATTTGT